>NC_133513.1:123170000-123185000 GCF_049354715.1 Callithrix jacchus | reverse complement strand
TAAGCCAGGATGAAGAAGGGACCCCACCCCTTGGTGTCCCCCTAAATGCTAAGCCAGGACGAAGAAGGGACGCCACGCCTTGTGTCCTCCGGAATGCTAAGCCAGGATGAAGAAGGCACACTACCTCTTGGTGTCCCCCCAAAGGCTAAGCCAGGATGAAGAAGGGACGCCACCCCTTGGTGACCCAAAGCTTAGTGTAGGCACTTCCTCTTCTCTTGGAGGACTGAGGCCTGGGCCTCCCGCCACTTGGGGTGTAATTGTGTCCAGATGTCAGCAAGGAGACCTGCAGGTCCTAGGGGCCACCTAGCAGCCATCACAGAGGCCTAAATGGCCTGTTCTTCTTTGTATGCCCAAGGTAACCTCCCAGCTCACCCAAAGGGTACAGTAGCCTGAAGGTCCTAAGGATGGTGCCCCCGCCCCAGCGACAGAGGCCCTCCGAGGCTTTGGCGGGCCTGGCAGGCGCGTGTCTGAAGAACTTCTCCTTTGCATGAGAGCCTGTGTACGAGAGGCCATCAAAGGCAGTTTAAAAGGTCTGCCAACACCATGTAAAGGAAGGGCTGATCAAAACCCAGAACAAAGCTGGCCTCCACCAGGCCTGCAGCCCACTCAAGGCTGCCGAGGGCACCGTGCTGGGCCTCCTGCCTGCCTGTCTCCCTGGGCTGTGGCCTCTTGGTCCCCCTCCCCCCTGCACCCTCCTCCTGCTGTCTGTGTCCCCTCAACCCCTCCTACCCCAGCAGGGCCGCTGTGTGGCGGGTGCAGCAGTACCATTGTAATAACTCATGCAAATGCGAGAGCTCCCTAGACAAAGAGAGGTCAGGCCAGCAGCGCAGGGATTCCTGTCGACAAACAATATTAGATGTAAAATGTGTACCTTTGACAAAAGTATTCATATAGTGCTTTTGATTTTTTTTTCCTGATGAAAAGTGAAAAGTAGTAATTGTGGACTGACAGAGGAAAATGAAGTTTTGAACCAAAAGGCAAAGTTCGTGGATGAAAAAACCCAACCCAATTAGCTGTTTATGAGGAATCGAAATGCAAGGCATTTGCTCCTCCATCTCCTTCAACAACCTTTTGATTGACTCTGCTTAGATCTGTACAGCAGAGCAGATAAATCGACACGCCACATGCATGCGATGCTTAATCATTTGTAATCGTCATATTTGCCCTGACACATAATTTGCTATATCAAGCCATTTTCTTTCACTCACTAGTATTCCGCAGCTCGGCCTTTCCTTTATAAAACATTTAACGGTTTGCTTTAAACACATCAACATGCTGATGTACGATTGCCCTTTGCGTGCCGCCTGGAGGAACGGCGCGCCTCTCCTCCCGCGGTGGCCGAGCGGCCCGGCGTCGGAGGCAGGACGGGCTCTAAGTTCTGCCTTCTCTGTCTTGTGCGAGCAGCCACTCCGTGCATCAAGGCCATCAGTCCCAGTGAAGGCTGGACCACGGGGGGTGCCACCGTCATCATAATTGGCGACAACTTCTTTGACGGGCTGCAAGTTGTGTTCGGCACCATGTTGGTGTGGAGTGAGGTAAGCCGCGGAACCGGTCGTGTCGCGCTGTTGCTGTCTTCGCGAGTGGATTTGACGAGCTGTCAATAGTGTATTGACACCAGGCGCCCTACGGCAAAATCCCCTTTGAACGCACTGCTCGCCTGTGGCAGGAGCTTCTCTTGTGGGTGGGTGCGGAACACCCCCCGCCCTGCAGCCCTGGGGTTGAAAACCTGCCACCGAGGTCCCCCATACACTGGAACAATTAGTGCTAGAATTACTAGAAACGGGTTTAAGGAGACATATGGTGGCAATTTTCATATGAATGGTGCCCTGTGGCCTTTCCTGCAAACTGAAACCCAGGATCATTTGCAGATATTTTTCTTAAAGAACACCGTAGGTCCCGAGACTCTGGGTGACAGCTAGGAGGGGCGTGCGGAGACGATGCTCCAATTTGTGCTTATTTTGTTAATTATATCCCACTGGCAAGTGTCCGCCTCTCACGGCCAGTGCCGCTGAGCGCCTGTTCACTGTGTGGTTTTTGTAGCTGATAACCCCCCATGCCATCCGAGTCCAGACCCCGCCGAGGCACATTCCTGGCGTCGTCGAAGTGACCCTCTCCTACAAATCCAAGCAGTTCTGCAAAGGTGCTCCTGGGCGCTTTGTCTACACCGGTGAGTTCATGGCTCCAGCTTCTGCGGGGAAGTGATAGAGACCTCCTCCCCACCAGGAGGTGCTCATGAGGGTGCAGGAGACAGGGCAGGGGTCTGGGCGGGGGGGGGGGGCAGGCAAAGCCCCACTGGCCTGTGGGTCGGGTTTAGTGGGGTGCGTAGTTTCCACATTTGTTCGAGACAGCGTATGAAGCCGTGGATGGGGCAGCCCCTGTGGCCATGTGACCTGGGGTGCTTCTCCCCATGTGTGGGGCTCCTCACCTGTAAACTAAGAGGCGGAGGGAATGATCAGTAACAACAGTCACCTAGCTTCCATTGGGGGAGCTGCCCTTATGCCCGGCTTCACATGGGGCTGGGGGCCACGTGTCCACTGGCCTCCATGCCTCTGCCCCATATGTCTCTGCTGTTCTGATGCATAGCCTGAGGCTCAGAGAGGTGATGAGGTCAGTGTCCAGGCCATGCCCCTGGTAAAGGCAAGGCCCATGTGAGGCTGGTCTTTTTTGCTCCAGCCGGAGGTCTTGAACCCTGCACGACACTGCTTCCTAAGGAGATTCGTGTTGTTTGAGGGCGTGGGACAGGCTCATGCCAGCCGGAACTGACCTGTACAGTTACACATGCTTGCTATCTCACAGTGCTTTGTGCACTCAAGGGCCGGATTCACACCACTTGTTGGGGTTTGCTTTTGAGAAATGCCGTAAATAAACTTCAACTTGGCTGGGATATTGGCTCACACCTGTGATCCAAGCACTTTGGGAGGTCGAGGCGGGAGAATCACTTGAGTCCAGGAGTTCAAGAACAGCCTGGGTGACATGGTCAAACCCTGTCTCTACAAAAATTTAAAAACTAGTGGGGCATGGTGGTGTATGCCTGTGGTCCTAGCTACTCAGGATGGTGAGGTGGGAGGATCACTTGAGCCCAGGAGGTCAAGGCTGCAGTGCACCTTTATCGTACCACTTCCCTCCACCCTGGGTGACACAGCAAGACCTGCCTCAAATCCAACAGCTCACTTCGACTTAAGGCATGTTTGCGTTTGATTTCTAATCTTGGCTGCCTACAAAGGCTGTGATTTTCAGAGATGTTTTTAATGATGGACAGTGCCCTCTGGAACTCAGTGACAGTGAACAGGATGGGCACTTACTGTCTGTGGCCTTGACCTGCTTGTTCAGTGGCTGGGTGACTGTGGCCTGGTGTCCGGGAGGGCCACAGCAGGAACCTGGACTAGGGGATGGGGCTTCAACTCCTGCCATCATGACCTGAAGGATGCCCACTGGGACGCAGTCCTCTCTTCTGTCCAGAGAGTGGGTGACGTGGAGGATGCTAAGCCCACTCTGCTTTCAGAAGGTTTAAAGAGGCAGTAGACATCCCTCACCTCTTCCCATCTTAGGAAGGACTCAGTGAGCAAGGAAGGCAAGATGTAAATCCTGTCCATCAGGCCCACTACCCGTCAGGGCCGGCATCACCCCAGGGTGTGCCTGGATGGGTCTTGGCGGCGGGCCGGGGCTGCTGTCCCAGAGGTGTCCAGTCAGTGACAGCTCAGCATTCTCCATGCAGTTAGGGTGGGAGAGGCGGTGCCTGCCCCACACAAGGGGCCACCTTCTGTGGGACCAGCACACATAGGACCAGGTGCCCAGGAGCTGCTGGAAGACCACAGGGGAGGCCCACTTCCAGGGTGAACCCCTCCTGGACACCATGTAAGGCTCTGCGATTGAGAGAGAGCAGCTCCTCCAGGTTTTGGGGTCCCAGCGTTTTAAATAGACATGTCACAATGGGGTTCAAAAAATTGGGGCGTCTTTTAAACACTGGCATATACTTCAACAAACACGAGCTTTTTCTGTGCAGTAAACTGCAAGGTCTGCAGGCCCACGGTACCCGGGAGAGGCGAGGTGGCAGAATCCCGCCGTGGGCCGGGGGGTCCTTTCTGGTCCCTTGCTGTAGGGCTCTTTCCATGTGTGTGCTGAAGCCACGCAGTCCACATTTCCACGTCACCTCATGCAGACGTTGGTATTGATGCCACATGCCCCTGAGGCCCATGGCCCATGAACTTCTGGCTGTAGCAGCTGCAGGGCCCGTGCAAAGACCTGGGGTTTGCAGACAGACCCGGACCTGTGCACATGCTTACTCCTGTGGTCCCAGTTTCTCCTCTGCTCTACCGGGCAGGGTTTTGGTGAGGATCAGGGACGACTTAGGTACCGTGTCTGACACACGGCAGGCACTCGGTACATGGCCCTTCCTGTGGAAAGTCACTGAGGGTGAACTTCGGCTGGGTTCTGCGGGATCCTGCTCAAGTCTGAGCATCTTAGGAAGGCGAGTGTTGATTGGTGCTTGTGAGTCGTGGGGCAGCACCTGAGCTGCAGCAGGCACATGCCCAGGGTGGGTACCCGTGTGGGCGCCTGTGTCTGCTGCTGGGTCCTGGTTCATGACACGAAAGTGATGTGTGTTTGCATGTGGCAAGACCGACTGCCCCTGCACAAAAGTGAATGAATAAGCCACTTGCTCTGACCCTGGACCGTCAGCCCATCCCGGATGAACTCTTCAGTGGATGCCTCCAGTGGATCCTTTTGAGAGTTTGGATCTTTGCATATGTGGGCTTTTTGGTGGGGAAGTCTGCACAGCTGTTGTTAGAAATGAGACTGTTTTTAAAAAAAAATATTGCAGAAAGGTCCAGTCCTTTCTTTGCACTTCACCTGCTGTCTCCTGGGGATTCTGTCCTCAGTGCTGCTGAGAAAGGTCCTGGGCTGTGCATTTGTAGAGAAATGCGGATGTGTAGGGTAGGGGGAGCTGCCTGTCACTGGCTAGCAGCTATCACGTGGCAGAGCCTGCATGTCCGCGTCCCCTCAATTCCCAGCATGGCTGGGCCCTGCTCTTGCTGCTCTGGGGCCGGTGTGGGGAGGGTCAGCTCTCTCCTGTCTGCAGCCCGTTCCTATCACCCTCTAGCCAGGTGGGATGCCTTCCTTGGCCAGGGATGTCCTCTCCAGGTGTCTGGGTGTCTCGTATCCTCCCGCTAAGGGACCAGTGAACCCCTTTATTCAGCCCCCCACCTAGCCTGTCCAGGTACCCACCTTCCATATCTGCAGCCCATATTGTGCCCACTGAGCACAATATGGATATTGTAATCCTGAGCTTGTGTCCTGCTGACCGGGCTTCTTGGGCACAGGCTCAGGGTCCTGGCTGGCGGAAGCTGCAGGGATTTCCTCCGCTGAGACACGCTACCACACGTGGGCATCTGGCGATGCTCTGTCTCAAGCCCAGCCTTTCCTGGATGGAGGTTAACCTATTGGCTCCCCCACACCCCAATCATTAACAGGAATATCCATTTCAAAGGTGATGTAAGGGATACAGGATCTACAGGCTGGGGAGCCAAGGAAAGGTAGGGTCACGACCTGTCTGACCTGGAAGCTTCTGTCTGATTTGCATTGCCCCGAAATTGATGGGGACAATGAGGTAATCACCGGGAATTACACTCCCCCGCTGAAAACTGAGCCAGCCCCTTTGCATGTCACGACATAGGCACCGTCCCCTGGGCGTCTGGTTCCCATCAGTGTCCCCCAGCCCCGGAGGCTGCCGGGACACCCTCACATTTAACCTTCCCCGTGTGAGGGCGGCTGGGGCCGCCAGGCCGGGGATAATGAACCTGTGCTCAGAGGAGGGGCCGCCCGCCAGGGGCTGGGAGGGACTTTGCAAAAGGCCTCCATGATCTGTTTACAGTGATCTGAGAAACACCAGATTTTTCTGAACCAGACCCTATTAGTCAACCCCGAGTGGGAAGGGGAAGGCAGGCCAGGCCCCATCCATCCAGGCCCTTTTGCCTGCTGCTTTCAACTCCTATAAAGACACAATTACCTTGGGAGGCTGTGGCGGTTCAGTTGATTAGCACGGTGAATTAAAAGAATGAGTCACAAATGACATGTCCAGCGCTTCCATACTGGTTCTTTGTATTCCCCTGTGCCTCACCCTGTTGTAAGAAGGTCAAAAATTAGAGAGAGAGAACAATTTTCAAGCGGCTAGCACTTAGGCGCAGAATTAACAATCACTCTGTATGTAATTGCCAGTTAATAGTAAATTGCCTTCTAGACTGTAAAATGCGATATAAACTGGTGGGCACCTAAAATTAAATTAATGAGATATTTGCTGCCTTTAAAAGTGAATAGTGCAAATTAATAACCGAGTTCAACGCTTGTTTTAATATTTGTCTAATAGTGTACTATTTGCTTGTTTAATAATAATGAAAATAGTCCCAGAATGTCCTACCTGAGAAACTCGCAGTACACACAAATTGAGCAGTTTCGCATTTATAATTCCACCCATAGAAACGCATCAAATGGTGAAGAGTAATAAAACAAATTATTTTTTAATTAGAATATAAGCATTACAGTGTTATTTGATTAAGACAGACTGGAATTTGTATGCATCTAATTGAAATTATGTTACGGAGAAAACTACTTTTATAGACGCATTTTCAAGTGTAAAGCATCATGGCACACAGGTGCGTGTCCCTGTTTTCTTACAGTGTGCATTTGGCAGGGTGGTTTCCAATTCAACAAAAGCACTGAGGCCGTTTGGGGGTGGGGGCTGGACTTCCAGCATCGTTCACGGGACACTGGGGACCTGGGGGGGTCGGGTGCTCTCACTTTTGTCAATCATTCAGATGGTTGATTGACCCACCCTCACGTTAGAGACTTCTTTTGCTCAATTAAGGAAATTATCACAAATTACTGGGAGTCAACGTGTTGTCTTCGACAGACTGAACCCAGTTACTAAACAAGATATTGGCAGTGGATAGCAACTACACTGAAGTGGACACAGGGAGCTCTTGACAGCCGAATTCCTGGACGGCTCCCAGCCCCGGATGCAGTTACTAGATGGGAGCATAGAAGCCACGATTTTCTGCACGGGGACGTGCGTTCAGGTTCAGGCTCATCAAGTCGTCACTCATCCAGTCGTTGCTAACAGTTTCTGTTCTTTCTGATACAGTATTTATGGTTTACTTTCCTCCTCCCCCCACTTTTTTTTAAGTCATAAGGTACCTTAAAACTGGCAGTGCATCAAGGAGTGACGCTCTGTCCTCCAGGGCTGTCCTGGCACCCTCGGCGAGGCTTCTTCCCGGGGCTCCTGGCGGGTGTCCACCATTCAGCCCACTTCACTCCCCTCGCAAAAGCACTCGTGGTTCTTAAGTGTGCTGAAGATCTTTTGTGTGTGTTGAGAGGAGCCCCTTTCAGCCCGCAGAGTTGATAGTGCCCTTTGACCATGCCTGCCCAGCCTGCTGTCTCCCAGGCAGGTGCTTCTCAAACAGATTCCCTGGATGCACATAGCAAAGGATGCTTAATTGCCGCCCACAAATCACACTATTTTTAATATGCTCAACCAAACGCTAATGCCTGTTTTATGTGTAAACCACATGCTTTCCTCATGGGTCCTGGAGTTTGGGGAGTCTTTGGCTCAATTCTCCTGGAGACTCCCATCAGCCTGCGGTGTGGCCAGCCCCGCCCCCTCCACCACCCACGGCTGACTGTGACTTCCTGTCTGCAGTGGGCACTCCTGCAGCCACACTGGCTGTTCTGTTTCAGATTCAGCAGTCAATGGTGTCCAAGGACATCTTTGCCCGACCATCATCCCCAGTGAGCCCCCGGGGAATAGACACCCTTCAGACACCTTTGCTTTTCTATGGAGTTGGTCCTATCTGAGAATAGCTTGGGCCTGTGTTTTCAGCTCAGACTGACTCTGGACCTGCCAAGAGTTGGGCTAATCACAAGCTAATGTGTGACTCCAGCAACACAGCTTCTCTGGACTCCACATTAGCTTTTGTCCTTTGTTTAAATATGGATGGCAAAGAGTGACTTTTTTTTCCAACTGGGGTGGCGTGTGTCCATGCCTCAGCTCCTTCCCCTGGGAGTGAGGCCGACTGCCATCACTGGGGTCATTTCAAGGGTCCTCAGGGCCCCTGAGGCAGAGCCACAAAGAGAGGGAGGGAGGGCGGGCTCCCACCGCTGTCTTCCCCACTGCTACAGCGTAGCATCAAGCCAAACCATGATCAATTAATCTGCCCGCATGCTAAGTGGGTGCTGGGGTGAAATTCGATAACGCGGCCCTTGGAAGAGTGGGGCCGGGAGGGCTTCCAGGGTCACTGCTGTCCCCTCTCTTTCCTGTCTCGAAGGAGGCCAGGAGAATGAGACACACCGTTTGTGCTATTGCACAAGTAGACTATTTGTCCTAATCAGTGACACCCATTTACTAGAATTGCTTAAAATGAACTATACCTCATACAGAAATCGCACATTTAGAGAGTTCCATTCATCATCTGAAAATTGAGGGCCAGTAAACTTTTCTGCTCCTCCAGTGGGATCATAGGCATGCATCAAAATGTTAAAAATGATTGGTGAGAGGGAGCTGTCACCCATTTATCAAGGAAAAGAACATTATTTGCTAATTTCCCAACCAGGCTGGTGACAGGGTGCTTCGTCTTTAGACCCACGGTGACCAGCATGGCCTTTTTGTTATTAGTACAAGTCAAGCGCTTTTGGGCTGTTGCTAACAAGACACATTTGTCTGTCATCCGAGGGGGCTCTGGTCGTTTTCCAAGTGGCTGTGACCAAGTCTGCACCCCGCACCCCAATTGGCTGCTCTCATCGGGGCCACGCTAACCCAGGAGGAGAAACGAGCTGATAAATCACAAAGTTTCATGTCAAGGTGAAGGTATTGACTCTTCAGCACCAAACCTGACAAAATGTAGCAGAGAGGAGACGGTCATTCATCTTCCCCAAAGGACAAAAGGGTCATCCGGGTTTCACTTGGTAATTGTTGGGTTGAGGACAGTGAGGGTGGGCCTGGCCCTCTTCCCCTGAAGCCCCTGCATAGGTGGGTCCCCTGGTCCCGCTCCTCACCCACCTTGCAGTGGCTTCAGGGCTGTAGCCCCTTCCTGGGGCTGCAGGGAGGAGAGTCAGGGATAGAACGGGATCACACTCCAGACTTTTGAGTTTCCCATTGAGAAGGATGTGCCTCTGAGACAATGTGTGTTGGGTCCAGGAGATGGTGTGGGACTGTGGGAGAAGAGAGCAATGGACCATTCAGAACAAAATAAGTGTGATCACCTGCCATGCAGAATAAAGCCAGGATAGGAAGACCTAACATTAAATGTCACAGATTGCTCCGGCCACAACTCCCACGGGTTAAACACTGAAGACCAAGGGAAATGTCAGAACCAACATGTCGGTAGAGAACCTCAAACAGAAGTGTGTGCTGCTTTCAGCACCAAAGAGGAGGTGAAATAGATCACCCTGTTGACCTGGGAGAATAGGAACAAGAACCAAATGCTTCCTCTGTTTCTCTTTCTGGCTTACGAGTTACCAGTGCCTCAAGCCCCCTCCCACCAAATCCACACGGCTGGACAGGCCCAGTGCTAACAGTCCATGGCTGGAATCCATAGAGTGTCTTTCACTTTGGTGTGTGCCCAACCAGCTGGGTCAGTGACAGCGCTGGAGCTGGGCTGCTCGTGGTTTCATGTGAGGCTGTTTTTGGAACATCCTGAGACCTGTCTGTGTACATTCTATCAGTTGAGCCTTTTTAATTTGTTGTAGAAAATGCAAAATGAGGCTGAGCATGGTGGCTCCGCCTGCAATCCCAGCACTCTGGGAGGAGCACCTGAGGTCAGGAGTTTGAGACCAGCCTGGCCAGCATGGTGAAAGCCTGTCTCTACTAAAGATACCAAAACATTAGCCAGGGGTGGTGGCACACGCCTGCAGTCTCAACTACTCAGGAGGCTGAGGCAGGAGAATCTCTTGAACCTGGGAGGCAGAGGCTGCAGTGAGCCGAGATCGTGCCACTGTACTCCAGCTTGGGCAAGATAGAGACGCTGTCTCAAAAAAAAAAAAAAAAAAAAAAATGCAAAATGAGTAAGATGTAACTTTCTTCTCTTAGAGTGGTTTTTTAAAAAAATTTTATTTATTTATTTTTATTGCATTTTAGGTTCTGGGGTACATGTGCAGAACATGCAAGATAGTTGCATAGGTACACACGTGGCAGTGTGATTTGCTGCCTTCCTCCCCTACACCTATATCTGGCATTTCTCCCCATGCTATCTCTCCCCAGCTCCCCACCCCCGCTGTCTCTCCCCTATTTCCCCCAACAGATCCCAGTGTGTAGTGCTCCTCTCCCTGTGTCCATGTGTTCTCATTGTTCAACACCCACCTATGAGTGAGAACATGCGGTATTTCATTTTCTGTTCTTGTGTCACTTTGCTGAGAATGACGGTCTCCAGGTTTATCCATGTCCCTACAAAGGACACTAACTCATCGTTTTTGATGGCTGTATAATATTCCATGGTGTGTATGTGCCACATTTTCCCTGTCCAGTCTAGCACTTTGGAGGCCAAGGCGGGCAGATCACCTGAGGCTGGGAGTTCAAGAGTGGTTTTAAAATAAAGCAACAACAAATAGAAGGCTCTATCAGTCAGCGATGTGGACTGCTCGCTACACTAAAAGGCAAAATAGAAGTTTTCAAATGCTTTTCAGGAGCACATGGAATGACTTGGCTGTACGAGGGACGTGAGTGCGTGCAGAGGGGCACACACCCTCGAAGGGTCATTACGCAGCGTGGGACATTTAAATAGAGAAGCTCTCGTTGAGATAGGAGGCCATGGCAGATTTTGGTCAGCATTGGTGCAATTATCTTGGGAGGAAAGTTTCTTAGAGGTAGGGCATAGCCGGGGTCATCCTTTTCTTCCTTTCCCTTCTGGATGCCAACCTCTCCCTGTGCTCTTGAGATAGCCCTTTCTGAGTCTTCCCACATAGAAAGCTTACAGCCTGGCACAGTGGACCCTGGAGCCTCTGAGGTCTGGATCCATCCTCCAGGCATTTGATGACCACCGAGGAAGCCGAAAGTCAGGAGATCCAGGGGGTCAGACTGGGGAGGGTGGATTCGAACAGGTTTTTCTCTATCTTTTTGCGTGCTTGTCTTCCCTAGAGGAGGTCCTTGGCTGGAAATCTGTCCCATCTTGTCTCCGCCCAGGCACCTTGGCTGGGTCAGTCTCGTGCCTGTTGAAAGCCATCCCTTCTAGCCCCAGTTCGGAAGTCCCACTTGGTGCTTTTCCTAAGGAACACGCTCACACTGCAGAAACATCCCATGCAACCATTAGGCCTGTGGGCACTGAGCTTCCAAACAGGCACCAAGCTGAGGGCGGCGGCTCCTCCAGGGCTCTTATGATGGAAGAGCCTTCAGGACAGCTGGCATCGAGATTGCTTTACCACATGCTTGGCATCAGGCTGTGGCCTATCCCAGAGTAAGGACTGTAAACAGCCATCAGCTAGGCTGGTGATCATTTCTGAAATCCACTGACTCTTAATACCCTGTAAGGGAGAGAAACGTGTCACTGGCAGACACCACGCAGGGTACTGGGCTGCAGTGTCACATGCCCCCTGCCCACGGAAGTTGGCACTCAGTAGGTACAACCCCAAAGACTGGGCCCCAGGCTGCGCCCTGGCTTTGCTGTGGCACCATGTTAGCGAATACCTGTCACGTGCCTGAGCCCTGCACCCACCAGCGGGCTGCCTGCCTTCCTCACCACCCCGGATTTCACCATCGGTGATTATCCTTTCTTGTGTACTTGCAAAATCCCAGCTGGTAGGAATGATCTGTAGGACCAGTGTAGTGTGAGCGCAGTGTCCTATGCAAAGGTGTGCTGTGGAAGCTCACCATCAGCATGGTTTGGAATCTGCCCCTGGCTTCCAGTGTTCTGCATTTGCCTACCTGGATACAGAGGCAGGGAAGCTATCTGTTTCTCGTAGGCACTCATGGTTGGGGTGTCAGGTGGGGTGACATATCTGCCCACCTAGCAGTGGGTCCCTTGCCAAGGGAAGTGACAGTCTCCATCCTGGCAGCCCAGGGCCTGGTATCTGGATGGCACTTGGCACATATTCTGGTGCAGGAGCCACATTTTCCATGGTGCTGACTTAAGGTCTTGTGCGAATGAAGCAGGACCTGGAAAAGTTAATAAAAGAGTCAAAATGAAGAAGGTGCTCCATCCGAAGACAAGAGGAGCAGGCGAGGTGCTGGTGGATTTGAGAGGAGGGGTGCCCTGGGAGGCGTTGGGGAGGTGCCCACAGAGGCTGTACCTCTGGAGGCTGAGCAGCAGGGATTGGGGATTTCCAGGCTGAAGAGCGCCAGCTGGGTATGGGGCTGTGAGGGGGGTAGGCCAGGGCTGGGTGGGGGCTGCCATGGCAAGATGGAGGTCAGAGGAGGACATGGTTGCCTTCTGGTCTCAGTATGCCTTAGCATTTGGGAAGCCCATGTGGAAACAGGACAGTTTTACAGGAGACACATAACCTAGTGTGCTGTGTTCAAGAGCTGTGCTTCTGGGGATTCCAGAGTCTGCATTAATCTTGGTGATGTCTTTAAAGCCTCTGCCTTAGAACATTCCTTCTTTTCTTTATGCATCCTGAAAAACCAGGAGTTAAAAACGCCTCCGTGGAGATTGAGAAAAGGGTAATAATGTTGGGAAACCGAGTGATGCTCCCTGAATGGGAACAGGTTCCCTCCACCAGGCCCTTCCCCCACAGTGGGGCCCTGTGCTTTTACACAGGTACCGGACACACGTTTATTCTAAACACACTCTGGCCCTGGAAGGAATGTCCTTAGTATAGATGGAGCTGGCACATATATTCTAATTCAGATGAGAAACGTTACTTTCACTAAAAACACTTGGTTTTTGTTCGGATACAATTCGCATACCAGAGAATTCACCCGAAGTATACAATTAAGTGGCTTTTGGTAAATTCACAAAGTTGTGCAACCATCAGTCTAATTCCAGAATGTTTCCATCACACGAAAAGGAAGCCCATGTCTGCTAACGTCGCCTCATTGCCGCTTCCCTGGAGAGCGTCGGTCTCTGGGTCTGTCCAGGTCCCCAGAAATGAAAGCTGTAGAGAAGTGAGAGTATGGGGGTGGCCTGTGCCTTGGATTTCCTCCCCTCCCCTAGCTCCTGGCAACTGTGAATCTACCTCCTTTCCCTATGGATCTGCCTCTTTCAGACATTTCCTACAAATAGGGTCACACATTACAGATACAGTTCTTTGTGTCTGACTTCTTTCACTTTGCATGTTTTCGAGGCTCATCCCTGTCATAGCAGGTATCGGGGTTTCGTTCCTGTACGTGGCTGAGTACAATTCCCTTGTATGGATATACCACATTTTGTTTATCCATTCATTCACTGATGAACATTGGGATATTATGGAAAACACTGCCATGAACATTTTGTGAATACATTTGTGAACATACAAGAAACATGACGTTCAGTTTGCCTTTTCCAAATGGAAAATGTGATGCCTTCTGGGTTGGCCAGGTGTCTTCAAGAGGCCTGCATTACTCATTACCCTGAACACCTACTGTGTGCATCACACTGAGTAGGACAGGTCCGAGGCAGAAGGTGACCCATTGGGTGGCCTTCCTCCTATGGGGAGGGCAGATGCCCACACAAGCACATGGGGTGGCTGGGAACAGGTCCCCATGGGAGTGTGGCCCACTCCAGAGCACAGGAGAGGCTGTCTCTGTCCTCAACCCTGGCAGGGACACCTCTGGCCTCGGGAGGTGCCTGGACGTTGCAAGCTCCTTCTTCTATTTACGTCTGTGTACAGATTTTCCACTGGCTTAAAGTGTATAAATCCATTGGCCAGAGGGTTCTCCACAGAGCGTTAGATTTCCCGCTTGTTTTTAAGACCTCCTTCCTCCCCGCAAAAAGTCTCTGGGAGGAGTGGCAGCACAGGGACTCGTGATGTTTCTTTTTGAAAGAAAAGGAGAACTTTCACTTGCGCAGGTGGTTTGATGTGGCAAGGGTGGCTTTTGCTGGCTGGCGTGTCTTCCTTTCGTTTACAGGCATTTCTCCACTGAGGTAAAACCTCAGAACAGCCTTCGTGGGGAGGGTTCTAGGATGGCAGGGGCCCACTTCCCAACCTCAGAGCCTCCGCCTTGGGAAGTATCTGTCTCCCTCAGCCCCGTCCCCAGAGGCGAGAGCCAGGGAGAAGTGAGGAGGCCACATGCCTTAGTTTTCTGAGCTGCAGGGCCGGGCTGGGTAGATGTAGTTTCCACACAACTATAAAAGCCACCATCCAATGTATTCTTTGAGGTATGTAAACAGAATTGTTTGAATGCAATCCAATAGTTGTCAGCAAGGGTATTATTTTGGTACAAGGAAGATGAGCTGTCCCCTTTTCTGTGCCTGGTGTCACATCACAATGCTGCCATCCGCTGCCAGGCAGTGGTGAATGGAAGCTGGTCCCTGTGCACGAGGCCTGGTTGGGCTGTCTCTGTGAATTCCAGAACAATATTCCCGATACAGAGGAGGAGGCTCCAATTCCAATTAAAAGTCAAGTGTTTTTCTCAACCTTAGAAGACTTTTCGACAGAAATCTCCTGCAGTGCGTGGGTTGGGGGGATGCTGGAGTCACTGGTGTGAAACCCAGGCTGACCCAGGGCAGGCCTGAGCAATCCCCCTTGGGCACTGGGGGGCCCCATGGATGGGAGCCACCAGGTTGCTAGAAAAGCCACTGTCGTTTCTGGGAGGGCAGATGCAAGGTTTGCGTCTTGGTGTAGGAGGAGGGTGACCTCACCTCTTCCTGCCCGTCCCTGGCCAGGCCAGGGAGCCAGGCCAACCCCCATGGGCAGCGCCCCTGGTGAACGCCACCGAGGCTGGAAGGCCTTTGTGTTTCCCGTGCACACACAATGCCCGGCTCACCCTGCCGAGTGCTGTGATTGAAATTCATTGCCAAATTTATTGAGAAATTAATGAGAAAAGCTGCAAAGTATTGACTTTGAGAGGAAAACACAACTCATCTTGAATGAGGAGGAAAATGC
>NC_133513.1:123162500-123165000 GCF_049354715.1 Callithrix jacchus | reverse complement strand
GAGGCTTCCTGCATTGCTTACGAGGCCCAAGCACTCGAGGAGAACGGTGACCAATTATTTTGGAGAGCACTTGTGAAGGCGACCCCCTAGCCGTCCTCTCCAGAAGCCGCAGCCTTTGTGTCCCCCCACACCTCGCAGACCTGCCGAGTTGGGGGGTGTTAATCATCAGCTTACTAATGAACGATGGCCCAAACTGCAGGCACAGTAATGAATAGATGGTGGCAGGTCTTATTAGTCTCCGAAAAAGCTCTGATTTATGTCGTGCCACGCACCGTGGAGTGACTCCACAGAAAACGCTATCTACATCAAGAAGTAATGTACTCTAATAAGTATTTTCATCTTAACTCGCGTCCCCGGGCCTTCGGGCTCAGTTTTTGTTGGAGTCAGGCAGAGCCATAATAAAGCCCGATGGCTCCTTATAAAGCTTGTTAAACACAGTGTGTGCAGTCGGACGGAGTCCCGGCCGTGATTCATGCACTGTACACAGCGCATGTGCCGCTGATTTATGGCCGCACACAGTTCATAGTCAAAATTACAATTTGAGGGATAAAAAGATTAATTACTGTTTGTGGCCAGCAATTTCGTGAGGCTGGTGGATTGCAGCTGTAGAATGATAGTGCTCTACATCAGTTTGTAGTCAGCCATTCACAGATTATTAAAGCTTTGCAAGAATAAGTGCTCCTCCTGCCTGGTTTGTGCTCAGGCAATATGCTAGACAAAAAAGGACCACAGGGATAAATCTGAGGCTAGCAATAGCTGGACATATGTCATAATTGCCAGTTTCCCATAAATCCCTGGCCAGTGTGGAAGGCACCGTGTGATGCAGACATCACATCATGATGGCGGTGATTGCTGTATATGGCCCCAAGACCTGTAACTTTGTGACTGCACTACCGTTGTTACGATATATTGAGTCACCCTTTGACTCTCTTCCAGTCTAATTATAGATCAGAAATAATCGTTGCTTTTATGTGCAAAAGAAAGGGGGAAATCTATTCCTTAAGACACAGCTAGCATTCAGGGGTGCTTGCCTTAGAGAGCATCAGAGCAGGAGAACTACACATTTATTTGTAAGTGTGCAATAAACGAGTAATGGATGGCATAAGAGTAATTAACCTGATCTACATTTCTGTGTCCTGTTGCAGCCCTTAATGAACCAACCATAGATTACGGCTTTCAGAGGTTGCAGAAAGTCATCCCAAGACATCCGGGCGATCCCGAAAGGTTACCCAAGGTTAGTAAAAGGGCAAGGGGCACCCTGCTCACGGTGGGGCCGCCACTGGGCTGGTTCTGGTGTGGGGGCAGCAGGTGCTCTGGGAAGGGGGTACTGCAGATGCCCCAAACTCTGTGCCCGCGACAGGGCCGACCGACAGGTGTGAGGAGCTGCCTGGGCCCGTGCCTGACCAGCTTCAGGGGTGAGCACAGGGGTAGACGGCTCGAGTTTTACGTCTCGTCTCCAAAGGACCATCTTTTTAAGGGAAGGAAAGAACAGCTTTTCTGATAACAAATATTTTGGATTCTGCAAGGGGGACATAAACTTCTGCGTAATGAAATAGTTCAATTAAGCATTTTCCACTCCAGTAGCCTGCGCTGATTTCCATCTAAGCAGCCCCAGTCTGATCTGTGATTACTTGACTCTTGTTTTCCTTTCATTTTCTAAAGCTCGATTCAGTTTAATCTTTTGTTTACAAAGCTTTTGTTATAAGTCCCTGACTTAGCAGGCTAACAAATGAAGTCCACATATTAATATCTAGAGGGACTTTCCATTTAAATTCAACAAAGACAAAAGCTGGCTGTGGTGTTTATGCACATGCCACATATCACAGACATTTCATTTTGATGTATAACATTAAAGATAAGTCAAGCTTATAATTTTTCCTCTCCTTTGATATAATTTTGTCTCTTTCTCTCTTTAGAAGCCCTCTCTGATTTCCAAGGCAGAGTTGAAAATGCAAAATGAAAAATGAAGTCATATAAGATTATGGCTGATTGTTTTACATTCCATCCCTGTGTGTACCAAGTCTTGACCACCTCTGAGTTTTATTAACACAATAAAACCTTTTAGACAGTACCTTTTTAATGCCCAGCATGAACACAGGCAATGTCATTAGGCTGCTTTTTAATTTGTGAACATGCTAGCAACGGATGTCAGATATTCACTGCTAGAATCATCAGAGCCGGGGGAAGATGTTTTTCAAATGCAGAGCAGTTCACGGAGGGGTTTTTGTTCCTGAGGGTGAGCCCGGGCAGAACGAGTGTTTCCCTGGGAAGAACCGAAGCCTGCCACATCCTTACCCAGAGGGCTTTGCTGGCAGCCTCCATCCAGGCTGGCTTTGTGCAGGGTTTGCGACTGGGTCCCGCCATCCCACAGAAAGGCCATGTGCCTTGGCAGGCCCATGGAAACACTGGGTTTGAGGCTGGGTGGCCCTCAGGGAAGACACCCCAGCAGCTGTGCTCTCAGGGGGCTTTCTGATCACCTTCCCAGTCCCTCAGGTCCCTG
>NC_133513.1:122977500-123157500 GCF_049354715.1 Callithrix jacchus | reverse complement strand
CAACTCCTTCAGCAGCCAGCTAGCCGTCAACGTGTCAGAGACATCACAAGCCAGTGACCAAGGTAGGCCAGCATGCCAGGCGGACCCCTGCCCTGAGCGCCCTCGGCGGGTTGGGTGAGGCCTTAGCTGCAGAGGCGCGTATCCAGGGCTGGCTGGGGAGTGGCCATAGCGTTCTGTGCTCTCTGGCTCTGCTGATTCCTTTGCTCAGGAAGACCTTGCTGCAGGTCCTCCCAGGCAGTGCTGGGCCAAGAATGCTCAGAGGGCCCAGTTACTAAAAATGGCAGCTCACTGGCTGCCAGATGGGTCACTGGTATTTGCTAGAAGTTTCCCTCAATGTGTTCAGAAGTGATTTTCTTTCCTTGGAAGACTGGGCTAAGCCATAGGATAGCCACGGCCAGGGAGCCAGGGGGAGCCTGTGTGGATGCGCTGCCCGCTGGGATTTGGGTCTAAGTTTGGAACAAAAACTTGGAGAGAGACGCCCATTTCCCCGCCCCGCACCTTGCCGCACAGTACAGTGACCTGGGCCGGTCAAGGTTGCTGCCTCTTGCCGTCTGGGTCCATTTTAGTTTGCGTGGTTGAAAAGTGCACAGGCAGTGAGCTTAGAAAACGCCTCCACTGTGCTGCTGATCTCGTTCCCCTCCCTCCACGCTCCCACGGTGGGAATGAAGCTCCCATGCCCCCCGACTGCCCCCACGTATAGAAATAGCAACCATACAAAGACCCCCAAACAGCCTTCCAGGGGAAGTTACGGCCACAAACAAGCTCTCCTTGTCAGTCATGGCATTTGAAGGTCTACAGAGGCTGCAAGTTCACAGAGTGTGGGGGGACAGACCAGGAATCCGAGCTGTTGATAATTGCCTCTAAAGAGAAACGTGAAAGCCACTGACGGTGAGATCGAAGCATGCCCTGGCTGGCTGTCGAAGCCAGCAGAGACAGGACGGGGCTCTCGGTGAGACAGTGGCAGCAGGGTTGGCGTGATAAGGTCATCCGAGCTGGCAGCAGGCGCTAGAGCAGTAGAAAGCGCAGGGTCAATTAGCAATGTGGAATATATGATATAGATTCTCGGGGAACCCCCCCCAAGTGTCTGTCGCTGATAATAACGTTATTTTTGGCCGGGGGGGGATTTCAACAGTCGGCTACAGTCGCAATACAAGCAGCGTGTCCCCGCGAGGCTACGTCCCCAGCAGTACTCCCCAGCAGTCCAATTACAACACAGTCAGCACTAGCATGAATGGATATGGAAGTGGCGCCATGGCCAATCTAGGGGTCCCTGGCTCGCCTGGATTTCTTAATGGCTCCTCCGCTAACTCTCCCTACGGCAGTAAGTGTCTGTTTTTGTCACACGTCATCACGCAGATTCATATTCACCACCGAGTCGAGTGTGTGCATTGCTTGGATGTTCTGTGGTGTGAGCTGCTGGGTAAAAGGAAGGGTGGCCCTGGAGGCTGGGCATCAGAATGTCGACCGTAAATTGACCCAAAATGGGCCCGATGCGATCTCATTGGAAACCCAAAAAAAAAAAAAATATCGGAACAAAATGGGCTGCTCAATTGGAAGAGAAAGTCAGTGCAAAAGAGCTTGCCTGTTATCCAGAGTGTGGCCGACCCAGACGCATGTCATGTTTTGTTCTCCTGCCCCCGCCCCACCCCGTCTGAGGCGAGGCCTTGGTGCCCTCTCGCCGTGGCGCTGTGCCGCGGCCGCGCGTGCTGACCGTGTTTGCTTTGTTGCAGTAGTGCCGTCCAGCCCCACCATGGCAGCCTCTTCGGTCACCCTCCCTTCAAACTGTAGCAGCACACACGGCATTTTCTCATTCTCACCTGCCAATGTCATCTCCGCAGTGAAACAGAAGAGCGCCTTCGCGCCCGTGGTCCGGCCCCAAGCCTCTCCTCCTCCTTCCTGCACCAGCGCCAACGGGAACGGACTGCAAGGTGAGGGTGGTGCGGGGCCGGGCGCCAGTGCCAGGTCCTCTCCGGGGGTGTGGATGGGGGGGGAGCGGGATCAGCCTTTCTCCTGGCACCTCCATGACCGCTGCATGTTCTCCTGTGGCCCATGATGATGTGTGCCACCTCTGCCTGGTGTTCAGAGCGAGGACCCCCGTGCACTGAGCCCCAGCAAGGACCAGATTCCGCCTCTTGATTTTTGTCCAGCTCACCCCTCTGATGGCACCTAGTGTCCTCACGGTGGAGCACCCTGTGCCCCCAAGGGGGTGGGACCACGTGAGAGAAGGCGGAATTGTGGTGAAGGTAGCTGTGGTCATTGTCTGCCTGGTTCAGCCAGTGGGCCTTTGCCTGGAGCCTGCCACTTCCCAGTGTAGGGTGCAGCCCTGCCCGCCGCTCCTGCGCTTGCAGCCTCCTATGCACGAAACAGCAAATACAGCCCCAGCATGGGGATGGCGGGCACCATGCCACCTGTGGAGCCTGCCCTCGTGGCCCTGAGGCAGGGCCTTGGTTCTCCACCTTGTCTGCTGGACCATGCGTCCAGCAAGGCTGCGCTGTCTTTTGGAACGGCGTGTGCATCTAGACCCAGGGCCAGGTGTGTACCAGCACCAGGTTGCAGTCCTGTCTGTGGACAGGAGCTAATTTTCCTAAGTGATATCTTTCAAAGATTCAGGAGGGAGAAGGGCCGGCCCTGAGGGCACCGCTGTCCACAGATGAGGCCACATGGAGTGGGCATCCTGTGCCTGCCCGGCGCCTGGCCTATTTGGGCTGTACAGGCTGCATGTGGCCCGTGATGTGTGGGACAGGCAGAGCCACACAGGTGCCCCCAGGCCTCCTGAGCTTGTGAGTGGCCCTTTGTGAGGTGCTGAGGCCCGCAGGCCCTTGAATTAAGTGGCCGTCATCTGGCCTCTTTCAGACACCAC
Source organism: Callithrix jacchus (assembly GCF_049354715.1). Taxonomy (NCBI): domain Eukaryota; kingdom Metazoa; phylum Chordata; class Mammalia; order Primates; family Cebidae; genus Callithrix; species Callithrix jacchus. Next base: position 123,154,640 of record NC_133513.1, on the reverse strand, counting down.
CTCTGGTATATGCTCCTCCCAGTGACTCAAATCCAGTTACTCCTTTAGAAACATGAACCCATTCAACCAGTATTTACCGAGCACCTACTATGTACCAGGCTCTCTGCTGGGTGCTGAGGACGTAGCTGCGGAGAAGACAAACTGGCCCTTTTGTGAAGTCGGTGGCATATTTCACTTTGATGAACTAATGCTCAAAAAAGGAACTGGAAAGGTATCAGTGATTTGAAATCATTGTCTCACAACACCCGTTAGCGTACGAAGGGACGCCCAGGTCCCCGGAGTGCTGCCGACTGGCCTGCGTGCCATCAGCGGGCACCGCACCAGGGTCGCTGCAGAGGCAGGTGGTGAGGTGCCGCAGCCCTGCCCGCGACGTGGGGTGGGGCCGGCTGAAAGACGGCACCTCCTTCGTGGTGTGTACACGCACAGGGCTTCCAAACCATAAAGTTGTAACGGTGAGTCGGAGATAAATTAATATTGTTGAAATTAATGAACTGAGAAATTGAAGCTCACGTCACTACATGAACAAATGTATTAATATCTTATACATAAATTAATGAGAACAATCGTTCTGACAAAAATTAAACAACACCAGCGGTAAAAGATTTTAAATTACTTTCGTACCAGGAGTTCGCCTGAAAGCGTCAGCCCCACTTGGCGTTTTCATGCAGTTTTCTCTTCTTTCCTGAGAAGAGAAATAAGGTCCCGCCAGCAGTGCCACGACTCACGTCTCTCCGTGGCCCTTGCCTGGAGGTTCCAGGGCAGGTGGGCTGTGAGTGGCTTTGATTCTGGAGAGCCCCTGACTCACCATTACGATACAGAGAGATGGCGGCACGGTCAGAGCCCAGACCTGGAGGCAGAGGGGGAAACTGAGGCCTGTCTGGTTCTCACATAGGGAGCGAGAGCAGGGCCTGTGAGCTGGCCTTGGCTCGCGTCACGGGAGTGACGAGGCTGGGCCACCTCTCTCGACAGAGTGGGGTCTGGGCCTCCATTGGCTTCGCACCCTGCGCTTATCAGTGCGGGAAGCTGCAGCCTTTGCAAACAGCAAAGCCCTTCCCTTTTCTAAAAGAAGCCTTTGAGGAGGGCTGCAGGAGGGACAGGACCAGGGGATTTTTGTCCCCATGGGCCCCTCCCAACCCCTGCCAGGAAGCAGATTCCCCAGCACGCCCTAAACACGCCTGAGGCTGGTAAATGGAATCCTCCGAGTCCAGCCTCCCAGTTGCATAGTGGGGAAGGGCAGCCCCGCCCGCGTTGGCGTGGCGGGAGGGCGCGTGTCAGGGGCCTGCAGTGACTGCCCTGTCCTTCTCTCTTGCAGCTATGTCTGGGCTGGTAGTCCCGCCGATGTGAGGGACTTGTGTTTACCTTCTGCAGCACCCAGCATCAAAGGACGGACTTCAGGGGACACGTTTAGTATATTAAGACATGCTGATGGAAACCGTATCTTCGAAAAAATCAGCAGCAATTGAAATGCTACAAAAGACTTTGTTTAAAGATTTTATTTAAACTATTAAGAATCAACATGCAAACAGCCTACTTCTTCATGAACAATTCCATTTTATTGACTGAACTTTTCTCATATTTTCACATTTCTCAGTCCTGAAGAATAAGGAAAACAAAGCGGCACCTATTTTGTATAAAGTTTCTGACTCCGTCTTGGCCATGTCTAGTAATTGCTATGTGTTGGGAGAAACTTTGTGAACGCACCATTTTGATTATCATGAAACACCGATGAAAAACGCCTCCAAACATTTTTCTGTACTCATACTTAGATTCACAATGGTTGTGTATCTCTATAATGTGAAATATTTTTTTGTGGTGATAAAAGGGGGCCAAGGAGGTATGAGCCATCAGACTGGAAAAAGGAGGACTATATGATTAGGAGAACTGGGGTGGCGGGGGGGAGGGAGGGCTGATCATTGCTTAACGTCATCTTAATGAAATGAAACTTTGTAACTTATTGTAGTTAGAAATTGTAACTTTGATATTGGATTCTCTTGCCTTCAACAAGCACACTGACAGAGAAAATGCTACTGTCTGTTGGTTCCAATATTCTCCCACTGCTAGAGCTTCCTGTTAAGCAAATGTGAGCTGCACCATTTTTTCAACTTTTGCTAGCACTGTATACTATTGCATTCTTAGGCTACTGTGCGGTCTATGTTTCTTGTACCAGAAATTGTCCTTTTGACTTCTAGATCCTTCTTCCCTAATGTGTTTTGTATGTGGTTATAAAATTGTAGACTTTTGTGATTTTGCCAAAGTTGTAGCTAAATATTTATACACTTGTCTTGAATTTTTTTCAGATCCACTTAAAAAATTTAGAAACACAAGTTTTATTCCTTATGTGTCTCATAAGGAATAAAATGGTCTTCATTTGACACTTTCCCATGAACACTTGCAGTTGCTAAGGGACTTTATTTTGTAACATATCAATTATAAATATTGTATTTATCTTTGAGATTTTGTACATTGCTTTTCCCGCCTTTTCCTTTCTCTTCTTTCTTGTCTCTGTTGGTCTCTGATCGTGGCCTGGTGTTGTGATACTGGGACGAGCATTAGCCAAGAACTCAACTCTTTGATCCGTTTCGTTAAGATGAACCAGTGTCTTTACTTTTCATTTGTACTTCAAAAATATGCTCTTGTTTAGACTTTCCATCCTTTTTTTTTATTTTGAGGAAAAGTCAAATTCATTGTTTATTTTTATATTATTTTTAAGTTATCTGAACAAATACTTTTGAAAAAAAGTTTGTTGTATAGTCAAAACGGTGCCACCCGGCCGTGACAAGTCCTAGTAGGTTCTGTGCATGTGGAGCGGCCGCGAAGAGGCGACACCATTTGGGGCTGTGTCCTTTTTATTTTTTTGTAGAATGTAAAAAGTCATTTTAGATGCCACCCATGACTTTGCCACATAGCTGAACTGTGTTTACTGGAAAAATTCAGAGGCCTAAAGTTTAAAATAAAATTTACTTCTGATGTTTTAATTAAAATGTTTGCCACATTAACTTCTCTGATGCCTTAAAAGTGGACTTCTTTAAAGAACCTTTGTGCTATTTTATCACAGGCTTACACTACAATTGTTAACAAATATTTCATTTGGAGATGTATGGTCTAACACACACACACACACACACACACACACACACACACACACACAGACAAAAGCACAAGCCCGCTGCATGACCCGTCTGTCCTTTCTGGGAGTATTTCTGCTGCGTCCTGCCTGCTCCTGGGCCTACCTCCGATTCAGGGAGGTTTCAGGAGAACCCCAAATCACTACTGGTTTTTAATTATTATTTTTTTAACAATACTTTTTGTGGTCAGTTCCAACAGCACTGTCGTACTTTAAAAACTGGAGTGGCCTCCTTCAGATATTGTGCCTCTTACTGCCAACCCCACAGTGAGACCAAAAGTTTCAGTTTTTTCCCTTTCTCCTTTGCACTAAATGCTTCGCAGACACAGCACAGCCAACATTTTGCAAACTGCAGCAGAAATCGAATTTAAAACAAAAAGGAGGGACTTCTTTAAAATACCTTCTTGACAAAAAATCAACAATACACAACTTAGAAAGTGTTCATTCTATGGACAAAATAAACAGAAGGTCCCCAGGAGTCAGCCGGTCACAGTCCGGCTTTGTGATGGTCGACAAGGCCTAGCTACACGGGAAAGCCTGAGAAGTCACTTTGGAACTAAATTGCGTCCGTTTTATTTTGTATGAGGAAGGGTTTGATCTACAAAAGAGCTCACACGTATGCATTGAGAACGCCTGCCCGCTTCCCCATGCCCTCACCTGGTTTGTGTTTTAGGGTAAGTAGTCAACGCCCACATCACTTCACTGTCTCAAGACTGAGCGCTTCACTAAATGGTAGATTTTACTCTTAAAGACCCTACAATAAAATTGTTTTATCTGTACATTTTTTCAGATATTTAACTGTATAAAAATGTTCATTTTACACAATATTTAATTAAAGTATTTCTTGTCTGTGAATTTCACTTCTGGCAATGTTCTCTGTTTTGATTATTAAAATGACAGACTAAACACACGTAAAACTTACACTGGGGTTTCATTTGCATGTCTGGGTTTCAAAGCTGCAACTTGGCTAAGATAAAAGTGATCCGTCCACAGAGGAACGTTCCACAGAGGTATCCACCCTCCGCCCTCTAACCTGCGTAGAGATGCTCAGCAAACTGTCACTTATGAGGTCCTGACCCCCAGAGGGACCACCTGTACATGTGCTGCACTCTGGGTGATTTTTCTGTGTCATAGATGCTCGTGGGTCACAGTAGCACTGGGATGACACAATCACTGTTGGGGTACTTGTCTTTGAGAACTCAAACAATCCCAAGGCTCACTGAGGGGCTTTGTAACACACTCCCTCCAGACCTCCTGCCCCAGGCCCTCTGCTTCTGAATAGCGTACTGGCAGGTAGGGAACAAGTGCTCCAGTGACCCCCTACACACATTCCTTTTGGCTCCATGGTTGGGTTCCACTGGGCAAGAACCAGGCTTAGGACAGTGAGTGCAGCAGCAAAGGCTCTGGAAGGGTGGGCAGACACCAGGGCACCCAGATGCATGTGCTAGCTAGGGTCTACACAGGGGCATGACCAATTTCACTGCCAAGAGAGTGGCACAGTAGCCCCCATGCACTAGCCCCGGGCACTGCTAGCCACACATTGGTAGCCAAATGCATTTACTATGAGATCCGCCATCAACACTGAGGTTCTAATTTACACAATGATGTTCAGCTCCTTCGAGTTTCCCATGCTCCCATTTTACTCAGTATTTTTTCATTTTCTCCTCCATGAAAGGCTAGGTTTGCAGCCTTATCACACATACACATAAGTGTGATCCAAATTAGGACTCGCAAATGTCATCTTAATTACTTGTTCTGCTGAGCAAAACAGGAAACAATTATTCAAAACATAAAGAAATTTGTGAGTACCTTTTTCTCCTGTCACTGACAATCAGGGTCTGATTTCAGCCTTAAAGAGACAGCAAAGAGAGAGGCTTATAAGGTACAAGCCTGAAGCCTGCCCACTCCCCTCCCCTGCAGGCTCCCTCCCAAGTGGCTGGAGGCTGGGGCTGGGGCAAGTCACCTCCTTCCCACTGTGCGCTGGTGCCACAAGTACTCAGCGCCCTGTAACTTGGGGCCTGAGAAATTACTTCCTGTTTGTGTTTCAAATCAGAAGCGAGAACTGCATCCTTCAAAATGCATGCCAATTATTGTCAGGCCGCCTTTTAAGGTCTTTCAAGCTTTTAAAGATTATTCAAAGCACTTGAAATGGGCTTCCATCTAATGCCTCATTTCATTGCATTAAACAGCCTAGTTAATAAAGAATCAATATATTCAAAGGGCAAGGTTATCTTTTGTCTATAAGGGGTGGTGTCATTCTGAACCTTTTATAGTTCAAATGCTGAAAAAGACCTCATGAAATCCATACTCATCAAGTGGGTCAACGAGAGCGGTAAAGAGGCGCCTGAAAGGGAAGAAAGGCCGCTCTCCTCTAAAACAACCCACGCCTTATCTCGCTCACTCGGCGCACCCAAAGAAGTCCTCAGAAATGTCAATTTCTCATCAAGACAAGAGGCCATGATGATCATTTTTTCCAGAGAATACATACAATTAAGAGAATGCAGAGAGGCGGCGGCGACAGTGATTTGTGGCTTATTCCAGCCCCACGAGCTGCGATCTCCCTTCCAGCAGATAAAAAGGGTTGTTGATAACTGAAGTGTCAATATGCCGAAGAATGATTTTTGAATGTGAGTCCTTGTGCTTTGAGCTCGCCAGGCCGATCCCAGGCCCTGATAACGCTGCAGCTGCCAACGGACACCACAGGTTGGCCCTCACAATTAATGCCATGAATAAATCACACAAAAGAGTCGGGATGCTTTATACTCGGTGAGACAATCCCCTGCTTTACCCTTCAAGGATTCCTTTTATGTTGGAATAAGGTTGCTTTTAATGAAATTTGAACTCATCAGAGGAAATCAAAAACCTCCAATCAGATTACGAATTGATTTTTTGGTCATTTGTCCTGTCCCAGCATAGAGCCGCAGGTTTCATAGGGAGGGAGTTGCCACCGTGGCAGGGCTGGGAGTGAGCATGGATGTAGCTCCCACTCCCACCCCTGGCCTAGGGACAACCCGCGGCCGGGCTCCCTGACAGGCAGAGGCAGCCCTGGTGACTCCACCTGCCCTGCCAAGTACAGCCAACTGAACCTGCGACAAGAACAAGTGCCCGTCAGGGTGAATCCAGCAGCAGCTTTATAACCTGGGACATCGTCCTTGGCAAAACTCACAATGACTTCCAGGTCTGCACTCACAGATCCATGGATGGCCACAGAGACACATTTTCTGGGGCGTGCCATCAGTTTTGGTGAGTCTCCACCCCCATCTCTTCCCACCCCAGTTGGTTTACGCCACCCCACGGACAGCTACACGCAGGACACAGAAGCATGTGGGCCACCCAGTCCCCATGTGCCAAGCAAGACCTTGAAATCTGGGCAGAGAGAAGCCTGGCTAACTCCCACTCACCATCCAGTGGAAGCCCCAGTGCTCTCCTTGGCAGAGCCTGCCCTGACCCCCAGGCCACCGCAGGGTGGTGTCCCCTGCAGAGAAGACTTGAAAGCATCTGAGGCCACCAGTCTCCAGCCTTCCAGTGGGTCTCCTGAGTGCCCTGGATGAACCTGTGCCTTCTTCGCCCCCTCACCCCTGCGTCGGGCACCAGTCAAGGCTGAGTGGGGAAGCTGAGCGTCTCATACTTAGTGGGAATCTAGAAGGGCATTTTGTCCCTCTTGGAAAGACTAGGGCTAGGGACAAAGTGAGGCAGGCACTGCTGCTTCAGGAGGAGGTGAACACTGTTTCTGATTCAAGATTCCTCAGAGACCATCTCTTAAATACAGCTGCTAAAGTGAGTCGAATACTCTACACATCTAACGCAATACTCACCTTTGCTGCCTTGTGATCTGCAGAGTGCTTTATCCACATCGTCTGTTCTGTCCTCCCACAAAGCTCTGTGCTGGGGCTGGCTCCCTACTTCCAGGTGGCGAAACTGCAGTTCAGAAAGTTTAGATGACGGGCCAGGGTCACCGGGCTGAAAGGACCAGGGCCTGATGCCAGCTGATGTCTCCAGTCTCCAAACCCTATACTCTCGCCACTGATTTAGGTTTCAGGTATCTTCAGTAATAAAGGCTGGCTGGGCACGGTGGCTCATGCCTGTAATCACAGCACTTTGGGAGGCCGAGGCAGGCAGATCACCTGAGATCACGAGTTCAAGACGAGCCTGGCCAACCCGGTGAAACCCTGTCTCTACTAAAAATACAAAACATTAGCCAGGTGTGGTAGTGGGTGACTGTAATCCCACTTACTTGGGAGGCTGAGGCAGGAAAATGGCTCCAACCTGGGAGGCAGAGGTTGCAGTGAGCTGAGATAGTGCCACTGCACATCAGCCTGGGCACCAAGAGCAAGACTCTGCCTCAAAAAAAAAAAAAAAAAAAAAAAAAAGAAAGAGAGAGAGAGGGAGGGATATCTGAATGGAAGTGAGGAGAGAAGCCAAATTCCCTGAGAAGACCCTAACCAAGTCACCCACAGGGTTTAGAGGGCCTGACTCAGCTGAGCTACCCGTATAGGCCACAGGGGGAAACTGGCTTGCCTGGTGCAGCTCAGCTGGGTGTCAGGGGCTTTGCCTCTGAACTTAACCAATGTCACACATCCACGCTTCCAAAATCAGAGGCATAAGACCATTTCTCCCAGGGCCTTTGCAGCTGCCAGGAGTCCTCAGAACCGCTGGCTCCCTGTGCTCTCTATGGGTTTCCTGGCATCCACATGGGACTGGTGCACCATGGTCCTTGTGCACACAAGGGGTTCCTTGGGTCCACACAGCATCTCCAGTATGGGAAGGGTACACTGAGCCTATCCCATGGTGCAGGAGTGGGAGGGAGGTGAGGCAAGGACTGAGGCAGCCAGAGGCTTAGCCCTGCAGCTGGCACCTGGCAAGGGCTCAATAAAAGCTTCCATGACTGCCAGCAGGGTGAAGATGGGCTAAGGATGGAATGGAGAAGAGGAAAATCAGAGCCATCAGAATTAGCAGGGTAGACTTGCAATGAGTGACAACAATGTCAGAAGTGTTGGCTGAAAAAGACACAAAGGGTCAGGAGGGAGCACAGGAGCCTCTCACCAACCTGCCCAGCAGGCGACACCCTCTCCCAATATTCCACATTGACGGTGGGCCATGGACAACGAGGGTCTTGGTGCAGTTTGCTCAGCCATCCAGGGTTCATTGGCTGAGCCAAATATAAAACTTGTTTCTCCACCTGTAATAGACCAGATCCTTCACTGCCTTGTGCTACTATTGTGGGCCGGCAGGACACGGGGCTGATGTAGGGAAGGTGCCACCAGGAGAGAGAGAACACATGCTTGTAACAATCTGAACAAAGGGTTTACATTCTTAATATACAATGAGCTTTTGCAAATCAATAAGACTCAATGAACACCCTAAAGAAAAAAGAGGCAAATTTACAGTTCATTCACAAGGGAACAATAAAAGCGATGAATAACCTTAGGAAATTATGTTCAACCTCATTTAAAAATACATGTCAAATTAAAACAATGAGACGAATTTGTTTAACCTATTAAATTAGAAAAGATTTTTCTTAAAAGCTAATACACGATGCTGTTGATGGAGGAAGGGGATTTTACAGTTGTCGGCAGAAGAGTAGATTGGTCCAAGCCTTCTGGAAATCAGTCTGACATAACAAGAGACTTAAAAATCTTCATATCCTTTTTACCAATTCTACTCCAAGGAATCAATCTGAAGGAAATAATCAGATATGAGACAAGACTTTCAGGTCCAAGATTGTTAGCTATGGCAATATTTATCAAAAGATTGGAAAGAACCCAAATGACTCAAAATAGGAAATGGTCCTTAAATTATGATATTGCCATTATAATGGAATATTAGATATTCTATTAAGCCATAAAAATCACGTTCTTGAAGTATATCTAATAAAATGGTCAACATCAAATGACATAAAATTAGGTAAAATAAACATATAATACCGTTTACATAGAACATAATTCCAATTTGTAAATTTCTATATTGAGAGAAGACAGTAAATAATATATAAAAATATACATCTATTTGGAAAAAATACTGGTCAGAGTTACAGCAAAATTAACAGTAGGTGTATCTGAGAGCTTAAAACTTACACAGCGCATTCATATTTCCCAAGTTTTCTTCTGAACAGACAGGCAGAGTTATGAGCTAGAGAACACTGCTCACTGTATCACAGTCTCAGCACTCTGCCCTCCTGCTACAGTGAGCAAGGTAGGGAAGACAACAGACTCAGTGCCACCAGATTGGGCTAGAACACTGAAGCCTGACAGACCGGGTGCTGATGCATGGCTGCCTGGCATCTGAGCTGGGGCTGATGTAGTGCTAAGAGAGCAGACACCAGACCAGGAAGTGGGCAGGAAGGAGGAGAGGTACCCAGAGGTATGGAGACCTGGGCGGCAGGGTCCAAAGGGGAGAGAGCCCCAGGGAGGGGGTTCCCATGAAGCCCTGCTAAATTCCTTGTTCTGGCTTTCTCAGCAGGCCTCAGGGGCCTGATCCTATCTTCACTTCTAACTGAACTTCTTGGAGGAAGATTCTGCTGCCTGCAACCAAACAATTACTGACCAGACAAATCAGGAGAAAAAAATATCTTTAAATGATCATTATAAGAGAACCAAAAATAACTTTACAAAGTATGAGGTTTAATAAATGCATTTAGCAAGATTAATGACTATAAGGTCAACATAAAACTGTATTTCTATGACAATAACAGTAGTTTTACAATAGGAATTTTAAGAATGCCATTTAAAAATTTTCAGTGCCATTTACAATAGCATTAGAAACATCGAATAGCTAGAAAGAAAGCTACCAAAGTAATGCAAGAGGTCTACACAGGATACACAGGAAACCACAAAATTGTACTGAGAGGAAATTTTAAAATCTTAATAAGTGAAGAAATATACCATATTCATGGATTGGAAAATTACCTGTTGAGATGATGTCAACTCTCCCTCCCTAAACTGACCTACAGATTTAGTGCAATCTCAATCACATTCCACTAGGTGCTTTCCTTAAAATTGATAAGCTGATCCTAAAATTTACGTGGAAATGTAAATGATCCAGAGGAGCCAAGACAATTCTGAGAGAGAGAGAGAGAGAGGCTGGAGGATTCAAACCGCCCAAACCAAGACTTCTTATGAGGCTGTAATAATGAAGACACTTTGGTATTAGAACGAGAACAGACAAATAACCTAATGGCATAGGCAGTCCAGAAACAGACCTCCTGTACATGGTCACCTGACTGACAACAAAGATGGCACTGAAATGCAGTGCCAGAGGGTGCCCTTTCCAATAAGTGGTGCTGAGGGCAGTGGAAACACACATGATAAAGACTGGATGATGCCCTCCTCTCACACGTGAAAGGACAAACCCAGATGGCTGGGAACCCTAAGATATGATGATTCCCCAGCTCTGAAAAGGAGAGGAATAGTGTGTAGAGACAAAGTGAACAGCTGATGTTAAACCAAAGTTGAGGGAACACCCAAGACCTAGCAATGAGCTGGAGCTATGAGCACCCACTTGCCTGGGCAGGCTTGCAGGAGGGAGGAGTTTTAAAGAGAAGAACAAAACCCAGCGCAGTTCCCCTCAGCTGACTCCTTGGGCTTGTTTACCTAGGGCTGCACCAATGCTCTGGACAGGATGGAGACCCAGAACTTTGTAGCAGCTCTCACAAGAGTTGGTAAGAATAGGCAACCTCAAAAGATAGCTGTTCTGAAACAGCTATCTTCTCTGAAAGAGGACTTTCAAAAGTCCCACGGTTCTATTGTTAAAATAAATCAAAGATCTAAATCACCTAAAAAATCTCGTGTTCATGGATTGGAAGACGACACTGTTGAGATTAATGACACAAAACTGATCTATAGGTTCAATGCAATCCGTATCATAATCACAGCCGGCTTCTTTATAGAAACTGACAAACTTGTCCTAAAATTCATATGATATTGCACCAGACATGGGATAACCAAAACACTCTTGAAAAAGAACAAAGAAGAATTCCATATTTTGACTTCAAAACTTACTACAAAGCAACAGCAATTGAGACAATCTGGTACTGGCATAGGATAGACGTATCAATGAAATAAAATTGAGAGTTCAGAAGTATAATTATGTATCTATGGTCAACTGAGTTTTGACAAAACTGCCAAGACCATTCAATGGGAACAGAATAGTCTCTTCAACAAATTGTGTTGGACAACTGGAGAGTCACAAGCAAAAGAACAAAATCGTATTTGTATCTCACACCATATAAAAAATTAAATCAAAATGGAGCAAAGACCTAACTGTAAGAGTTAAAACTACAAAAACTCTTAGAAGGAAACAGAGGACTCGTTATGACCTTGGATTTGATAATGGATATGACACAGATCTTAGATGTGATATCAAAAGCATGAGCTGCACGAGAAAAAATACATAAATTCGACTTCACCTCAACTAAAATCTATGTTTCCAAAGACTCTATTAAGAAAGGGAGACAACCCACAGAATGAGAAAAACAATTTGCAAATCACTTATCTGATAAGGGACTTGTATCTAGAACGTAAGAAGAACTCATACCAATCAATAATATAAAGAGAAATCACTCAACTTAAAAATAGGAAAATGACATGAATAGATGTTTTCTGAAAGAAGTCACACAAATTACTAATGTGCATGCACAAAGACGCTCACCATCATTAGTCATCAGGTAAACGCAAGCTGAAACTGCGATGCGCTATCGCTCCACACCCAGGAAGATGGCTGTGATGAGGTCCTACTCACAAGTGACGGTAAGGATGTGGAGAAATGAGAACACACACGACTGATGAGAATGCGAAATGGTGTCGCCGCTTTGGAAAAGAGTCCAACAGTTTCTCAATGGTTAAACAAGGGGGTACCACCTGTCCCAGTATTTCCAATCCTAGGTATAGACCCGAGATAAATGAAAAACATAGATGCACACAAAAACTTGCCATGAAATATTTACATATTATTAAATAGTATTCCTAATAGCTAAAGGGTGGAAACCACTCGAATGTCCATTATGAATTTTTTTTTGAGACAGTATCTCACTCTGTTTCCCAGGCTGGAGTGCAGTGGCACAATCACAGCTCACAGCTCACTGCAGCCTTGACCTCCTGGGCTCAAATGATTCTCTCATCTCAGCCTCTTAAGTAGCTGGGACTATGGGCATGCACCATCACACCTGGCTAATTTTTGTATTTTATAAAGAGATGGGGTTTCGCTATGTTTCCCAGGCTGCTCTCAAACTCCTGGTCTCAAGTGACCCTCCTTCCTCAGCCTCCTGAAGTACTGGGATTACTGGTGTAAGCCACCATGCCCATCCAAGTATGGTTTAAATTACTGTACATCCATACAACAGAATATTATTCACCCATAAAAGGAATGACATGCAGAAACATGCTATGACATGGATGGATCATTAAAACACTATGCTGAATGAAAGAAGTCCAATCACCAAGAAACTCACATGTTTTCATCTGTATAACACCCAGAACAGACAAATCTATGTACACAGAAAGTAGAGGAGTAGCTGCTCAGGGCTGGGGAACATAGGTGATGAGGGTGGCAGCCAAGGGCTATGTATGGGTTTCTTCCTGCAGTGATAAAAATGTTCTAAAATTGACTGTGGTGGTAGGTGCACATATCAGTGAATATGTTAAAAAACCATTGAATTGTACACTTTAAATGAGTACACTGTATGGTATGTGAATTATTTCTTGATAAAGCTGTTATAAAAAATTAAAAAGCCCTGTGGTTTTATCAGAGCATAACGAATGAACATTATTTTTCATGAAGAATTACTCTTAAGGGTTTTGGTATTCTGGGGAAACCATGTTTCCTGGAGCACATGGCCAGGACTCATGCTGCAGGCTGGCACATGGGATCTTGGGGGACCCTCCTAAGTCTTTGTCCTAAGCTGGCCAAGGGCCCCCCACCACGTGCTCCCCAGGAGGGGCTTCTTGGTGTCCACACACCTTGGAAGGGGAAGGTGGTCTTGCAGGCCCCTACGGACCCCCTATCTCCAGGCCACCAAAGTGGAGATCATGGCTCCTAATTCTTGCCTGGGTCGAGACCAAGGCAGATCCACACTCCCGCCAAGGTCCTGGCTCCACATGGCACCAGGTGGGACAGCCTGCCCCCACCCTGGCCTGGACTCGGCCTGGGCTCTTGGGAGGCCACTCTTGGTCCCCTGTGGAACACACATACATAGGGCTTCTCCTCCAAGGTCATTTCCAAATAACATGAAGGAAAAGCAAAATCCTTCCAGATGGCCTTTTAAGAGAGTTTCATTATTTTCTAAACATTCCAGAGTAATTAGTTTCACTATTTTTAACATAGTCATTCTTTTCCTTAAATTTCTTTAAAACTTGTCTCTTTCAGTTGGATCTCACGAGTGTCAGTGAATGCTGCCCCTGCCACCCTGCTCCGAGCCACATCAGTGCTTCCCTTGAAGATGGCGGCACCCTCCTAATGGGTCCCCTCACTCCTGCCCTTGCCCTGGAGCTCCGTCCCTCTCTGTCTTGACACCATAGCCAGAGGGGTCTTTAAAATGAAAGAAATACCCACCCCCTCCACAGACCTTCCAAGGGCCACAAGGACACTGAGGGTCAGCCACTGCCCTGCCACACCTCCCTCCCTCTGCGGCTGCAGAAGCTCCTGTCTGAGGCTCTGTGCTTGCTGCTCCCTCTCCCTGGAGCTCTCTTCTGCAACAGCACCTGCTGTGCTCCCCAACTCACATCTTACCCCAGCCCAGGGAGGCAGGCCTGCCTCCCTGTCTAAAACTAACCCCCACCTTAACCACCACATATATACCTTTCCCTCTCCCTTTCATTTTATTTTTCTCCTTAGCACCTACACCATTTAATGAAGTTTAGATTTTATTTAATTGACTTCTGCACCGTCTTCCGGTGAGAAGGGAAGCCCCTTGGGGAAAAGGGTTGGTCTGCTTGGATTATTGCTGCATCCCCAGAATTCCAGCTTTTGCAAACCAAAATTTCAGGGAAACAGCATTCCTTACTGTGTCTTCAACCGAGGCAAAGGTTCTTAACCTAGGGTCCATGAACTTCAATGGAAAACAAAACTTTAACTTTATTTTCACTAATAGCTATAAAATTCAGCATTTCCTTATGAGTGTAGACCACAAGTCACAGTCACTTTAGCAGTATCAGATTGTTTACGGTTATTGTGACTTGGAGAGTCTGGTAATAATTAGCTCAACTGTTCCTAGATTTTGTTTAATGCATGAATAATGAAGAAGCACATATACAATGATATCTCAAATTTTATTTGTCATGTTTTGCTGGCAATTTAATATAATTAATTTTCTCTGTGATTGTATGTATTTTATTTTGTGGACTTGAAAACACTGTTCTGGGGAAGGGGTCTTCAGGCTTCACTAGGCTAATTCAGGGATCCACACACATAACAGAGGCAGGACTCTGGACCAAGGCACTGCTTCTGTGCTCAATATCACACTACAGTGGCCCACTAATAATCCAGTTCTTTCATTTTCTAGGATGGTTTTGCTTCACAGGACACAGTTCCTGTGTTAGTTTATAATATGCACTCATTAAAGTAATATAATTATACAAAAAGAGCTTCAGACTTAGATCTGACTTTCTCTATGCAGGTTAAGTGGATCACTCAATCCCAGCTCCATCCATCCTGAGTATTTGTGAAGACTTTGCGGTAGGCCAGGTCCCGAGCCAGAAGGAAGACAGGCATTAAATAGGTAATAACCCCACCTCCACTTTGTTTGGCTTTTTTGTAATTCAGATTTATTTAAAAAATAAAAGCAATGAACATGTATTTGGAGAAAATGACTAATCTTTCTTATCCCAACTCTGCCTAGACCCCTTCAGCTTGCAGGCAGATGCACTATTACCAATGGGTTGTCAATGTTACAGAGAGACAGGCATCTACATGTAGTCGTAACAACATGAGACAGATCATACAATCATTTTTATGTTACTCTCATCATGCTTCTCCCGGTAGCAATTATTCTTTAGCACTTACATCACTTAGTGAAGTTCCCTGTTAGTACATGTAGATCCACCCCATCCTTCTTAATGGCTGTAGAATAATCCATTGTACATATGAAAGCAAATTTATGGAACCAGTCCCCTGTTGAACATTTTATATTCTTTGCTATTAAAAAATGCTATGGTAACAAATAGAAAATTAAAAAATTAAAGATACCATTAAAAAGATACTCCTACAATGTCAGCAAAACATTAAATATCTAGAAATAAATGGAATTTATTAAAAATTGGTACAGTGAAAACCACAAAACATAATTGAGAAAAACATTTTAACAATCTAAGTAGCTGGAGAGATATACCATGTCCATGGATTAGAAAACTCATTATTGTATATACCTAAATTTGCCCCAAATTGATCTGTAGATTAAACACAATCTTAATAAAATGTTAGCAGGTTTAGTTTGATGAGCTGATTCTGAAATTTGAAGGGACCTGCAAAGGGCTAAGGAAAGCAACATAATCTCAAATAAGAATAAAACTGGAAAACTGAGACCATCAGCCAGCAAGCCTTATTTTAAAGCTATCCTAATTAAAACAATATATTAGTGGTGCAAAGACAGCCTGAAAGTCTAGTAAAATGGGTGAGAGTCCAGAAACAGACCCACACATATGACAAAATGAGGCTGGGTCAACAAACAGTGCTGAGTCAATTGGCTTTATCTCTTTAAAAAATAAAACTGACCCCTACCTCACATCATATAGAAAAGCAGGTCTAGATAGATTTCTAGCTAAATGTGAAAGACAGAACTATAAAGTTTTTAGAAGAAAACATGGGAGAATATCTTTGTAACCTTGTGATGAGCAAAGATATGATGAACAGAAAACAAAAAGCTTTACCCATAAAATACACTGATAGATTAGACTACATTAAAATTAAGAAATGCTGTTCTTCAAAATGATACATTCCGAAAATGAAAGGCAAACCACAGAGGGGGAAAGACACTTGCAAGATATACATCTGACGAAGGATTCATATTGGAATAGAAAGATCTCTTGCATATCATTAAGAAAAAAGTAGACAATCTCACAGAAAAATGGACAAAAACCTGAACAAGAAACATAAAGAAAATCAGATATCCAAATAGTCAATTCACATCTTAAAGATGTTAAACTTCATTAACCATCAGGAAAATTAAAATTAAAAGATAAAGTGATACCACTATATAGCCACCAGAATGACTAATCTGAGAAAGTCAAACAATATCATGTTTTGGCAAAGATTTGGATCCAATGGAAGTCTCACACATTGCTGGTGGGAATGTAAATTGGTACAAGCACTTGAAAAAAGTCTTTGTTAGCCTCTCCCAAAGCTGAACGTTATGACCTGGCAATCCCACTACTAGGTATACGACCAACACGCACAGCAAAGTTCATGGCAGCACTATTTTTAAAACCACCAGCTGGAAACATGGCCAACATGGCCTTGAGTGGCAAAATGTCTACATAAAATTGTGTCATATTTATACAATATGAATACTGTACAAAATAATGAGAATAAATTTGCTATCATTACATGCACTGTTAGGAAACGAATCTAACAAATATAATGTCAATCAAAAGAAGTCAGACACCAAAGAGAGTACACTCTGTTATTTCCCTTTGTATCAAGTTAAAAATAGGCAAAATTCATCAATGGAGTGAAAAGGCAGAGTTGAGCTTATCCAGGTGGGGTGATAGTGACTAGGAGGAGGTCGGAGGGAGCCTGCTGGAACTCCAGATCAGGATTCAGGTAGGTTCACCTCATAAGTTGTATGGGGCTGGATGCTTATGGTTCTTGAATGGCTCAGTATCTACTTTCTACTTCAATAAAAAGTTCATATTTAAAAAGAGATATAGAGAATACCCTCATACATGTGTATTTGTGCATTAATCAGTGTTTCTTTAGGAAAGAGCCCTTGAAGTGGGGTTTTTTGCTTATTTGTTAAATGTATACTTTAAATTTGGACAGGTGCGGTCAAATGTTTTAATTTCCCTTCACCCCACCTTCACCTGTACTAAATACCTCCATTCCCTCATTTAAAAATAGTTATTGTCTAAAGGATAAATATGTCTAAGTCTGCTTATATGAGGTATCTGGAGCTGTCAAATTCAGAGAGACAGAAAGTAGAATGACAGCTGCTGGGGCTGGGGAGGGGAGGATGGAGAGTTACTGTTTAATGGGGGAAGAGTTTCGGTTTGCAAGAAGAAATGAGTTCTAGAGATTCATGGAGGTGGTGGTTACACAATAGTGTAAATGTACTTCATGCCTCTGACCTGGACACCTAAAATATTATTAAAATTAGAAATAGTTGGGCATGGTGGCTCATGCCTATAATCCTAGCACTTTGGGAGAATAAGGCAGGAGGATCACTTGAGCCCAGGAGTTCAAGACCAACCTGAGCAACACAGGGAGACTTTGTTTCTACAAAAAATAAAATACTTTCTGGGCATGGTGGTGCATGCCTGTGGGCCCAGCTACTCAGGAGGCTGAGATGGGAGGATCACTTGAGCCCGGGAGGTTGAGGCAGCAGTGAGCTGTGATTGCAACACTCCACTCCAGCTTGGATGACAGAGGAACACCTTGTCTCAAAAAAGGAACTGTAAATGTTTTTATTTTAGCAAAGTTAAATAAATGAAAAACATCAACCGAGTGCCTATTAGGTGCCAAGCACTATTCTGGGTATTGGTAATTTGGCCATGAATAAAACAAACATTTACTCTTGTGGGACAAACCCTCTAGTGAGGATACCTTCGGTCAAAATTTTTGCTAATCTAATTGGTAATAATAAAACTGTGCTGTTTTAATTCACGTTTGCTAATTACCAATATATTTAGCATCTTCTCACACATGTATGTAGCTTCTGCATTTCTTCTGTGAACTGCCTGTTGATATCATTCGCCCATTTTTATTGGGTTGTCTTTTGCTTGTTAATTTGCAGGAGTCTTTGTAGTTGACGTGGTTACCTCTTTGTTTATGTGTTGCAAATATCATCTCCATGCCAATGACTTTGCTTTGGGCTTCTCTCCCTCTGCAATGCCCCTACCCCTCCCCAGCCATCTGTAAGTCAATCTTTTCCTTTATGGCTTCTTATTCTTTGTTTAGGATGATATTCTCCAACCTTAGATTAAAAAACAAAATTATCTTACATTTTATCTTGGTACTTTGATGGTTTTCATAGTTTCAGCCTATGTTCTTTAATCTCTCTAGGGTTTAATCTTATGTTTTATACAAGGAGAAAATTAATTTTATTTTTTCCTAAATGGGGAACAAGTTATCCCCAAACAGTATATTGAGTTGTCAGCTCATCTTTTCCACTGATTTTAAATATCACATTATTCTTTTTTTCTTTTTAAATTCTCTTCTACTGACCTTTTAGAGTATTCCTGTGTAGATTCCATTTATTGTTAATTCTTGTAGTTAAAAAAAAATGTTAATTCCTAGAAGAGCAAACTTCCTCTCAGAATCTTTTAACATTTTCTCAGCTATTTCTGTTCATTTACTTTCCACATTTCCACATAGATTTTTTTTTTTTTTTTTTTTGATATGTGGGTCTTGCTCTGCTCTACAGGCTGGCGTACACTGGCATGATCTTGGCTCACTGCAGCTTGACTGCCTGGGTTCAAGTGATCCTCCTACCTCAGTCTCCCGAGTAGCTGGGACAACAGGTGTGTGCCACCACTCCTGGCTGGCTCATTTTTAAATTTTTCTGTAGAGACAGAGTTTCCCTATGTTGCCCAGGCGGGGCTCAAACTCCTGGGCTCAAGCAATCCTCCCACCTTGGCCTCCCAAAGTGTTAGAATGACAGGCACGAGCCATTGCACCAGGCCTAACTTTAGAATCAGTTTGATACTGTACAGAGTTTATAGTATGGGGGGTATTGGTGAAATACTGAGTTGCCCCATTCGGATACATATTAAGTCTCTTCATTTATTACATAAGATCTTAAAAGCAATTGCAGTAGGTGCTATGCAGGAAACCTATTCAGTGCTTTGAGAACACAGAATTTGGAAGGCCTTCCTTGATCTAGGCGTGCTATGCAGGAAACCTATTCAGTGCTTTGAGAACACAGAATTTGGAAGGCCTTCCTTGATCTAGGCTAGCAGCAGGAATGAGGGGCTTTGAGAACACAGAATTTGGAAGGCCTTCCTTGATCCAGGCGTGCTATGCAGGAAACCTATTCAGTGCTTTGAGAACACAGAATTTGGAAGGCCTCCTTGATCTAGGCGTGCTATGCAGGAAACCTATTCAGTGCTTTGAGAACACAGAATTTGGAAGGCCTTCCTTGATCTAGGCGTGCTACGCAGGAAACCTATTCAGTGCTTTGAGAACACAGAATTTGGAAGGCCTTCCTTGATCTAGGCTAGCAGGAGGAATGAGGGGCTTTGAGAACATAGAATTTGGAAGGCCTTCCTTGATCTAGGCGTGCTATGCAGGAAACCTATTCAGTGCTTTGAGAACACAGAATTTGGAAGGCCTTCCTTGATCTAGGCGTGCTACGCAGGAAACCTATTCAGTGCTTTGAGAACACAGAATTTGGAAGGCCTTCCTTGATCTAGGCTAGCAGGAGGAATGAGGGGCTTTGAGAACACAGAATTTGGAAGGCCTCCTTGATCTAGGCGTGCTATGCAGGAAACCTATTCGGTGCTTTGAGAACACAGAATTTGGAAGGCCTCCTTGATCTAGGTGTGCTATGCAGGAAACCTATTCAGTGCTTTGAGAACATAGAATTTGGAAGGCCTTCCTTGATCTAGGCGTGCTATGCAGGAAACCTATTCAGTGCTTTGAGAACACAGAATTTGGAAGGCCTTCCTTAATCTAGGCTAGCAGCAGGAATGAGGGGCTTTGAGAACATAGAATTTGGAAGGCCTTCCTTGATCTAGGCGTGCTATGCAGGAAACCTATTCAGTGCTTTGAGAACACAGAATTTGGAAGGCCTTCCTTGATCCAGGCAGCAGGAATGAGGGCGTTTGAGAAGCAGGAAGGCTTTCTTCTAGAAATCATGTGTTGGTTCACTCTGGAGACTGATTAGGAATTAATGAAGCAAAGTTGGGGTGGGGGCACAAGTTTGCAGGCACAGCAAGAACAGTATGTGCTAAGGTTCTGAGGCCACAGAGATACTGATATAGCTGCCAGAGCAGAGTAATGTTGGAGGCAGGCATGGGGCATCTCCTCTGCCATGCCTGCAGCCGGGATTTCCTTCTGCAGTTGCTACAGAGTGTCACCTTCCAAATCCTAATCCTGACCTTTATAGGGAACAAGAAAGACATAGACTCACAGAGCCAGGGACTGTCTGAGTAATGAAGGTCCTTGGAGGTCACTTAAGGCTGCCCATCCTCATGTGGATTAGGGGATCAGCAGAGCCAAGGTCGTAGTGACAGTCAATGTGGAAAGTTCACTGAAGGGATCAAAGCCAAAAGCCGGTTCTTTGAAAAGATTAACAGAATTGATAAATCTCTAGTAAGACTGATCAGGAAAAGGGACCACTGCAATAGACCTGATGAACATTGAAAGGATGGTAAGAGGACATTAAGAAAATAAACATGCTAAGAAATTTCATAACACAGAAAAAAAATGAACAAATTCTTGTAAAACAAAACAGACACATAATGAAACAGAAAATCCCAAGAATCCTGTGTTTGCTAAAAAGCAGTGGTAATTAAGACAGTGTGGTACTGGTATAAGGCTAGAGAGACAGATCACTGGAACAGAATAAGCAGTCCAGAAAAAGACTCACATATATAAAGTCATCTGGTTTTTGACAAGGTATCAATGCAATTCTATGGAAAAAGAAAATATTTTCTAAAGCAACTGACATCCATATGGAAAAAAAAATCTTTGATCCTTATGTTGCATGTATTAATCCGTTTTCACACTGCTGATAAAGGCATACCCAAGACTGGGCAATTTACAAAAGAAAGAGGTTTAATCAACTCACAGTTTCACAAGGCTAGGGAGGCCTCACAATCAGGGTGGAAGGTGAAAGGCACATCTTACATGGTGGCAGACAAGAGAAGAGAGACTGTGCAGGAATACTCCCATATTTAAAACCATCAGATCCCGTGAGACTAATTCACTGTCATGAGAACAGCATAGGCAAGACCCGCCCCCATGATTCAGTTACCTCCCACCAGGTCCCTCCCACAAGTGGGAATTCAAGATATGAGATTTGGGTGGGGACACAGCCAAACCGTATTATCACACCACTAAAAAAATAATTTGAGATGTATAATCAATCCAAACAGAAAAGCGAAAACTATACTGCTTCTGAAAAAAACACACAGGAAACTATCTCTAAAACACACAGGAAACCACCTCTAAAACACACAGGAAACCATCTCTAAAACACACAGGAAACCATCTCTAAAACACACAGGAAACCAGCTCTATAGACTTGGGGTAGGCAAAGACTTCTTGAGCAGGACATAAAAAGTAGTAACAATGAAAGAAAAAAGTGATAAACTGGACTTCATGAAAACTTAAAAATTCTGCTCATCAAAGGGCACCATAAAGAACGCAAAACAACACACTTATGGCTGGGTGCAGCGAGTCACACCCATAATACCTTTGGGAGGCCGAGGCAGACAAATAGCTTGAGCCTAGGAGCTTGAGACCATCCAGGTCAACATGGCAAAAACCATATCTACAAAAATTAGCAGGGTGTGACGGTGCATGCCTGTGGTCCCAGCTATTCAGGAGGGTGAGGTGGGAGGATTGCTTCAGGCCAGAGGTCAAGGCTGCAATGAGCCAGAAAGCACCACTGCACTCTAGCCTGGGCAACGGTGAGAGCCCATATCAAAAAAAAATTTTTTTAATTAAAAAAAAAGACATGCTACAGACTAGGATAAAATGTTCACAATGTCTGCATTGGAAAAGGGCTTATCAGTAGGTAGAGGAGACATAGCTCACAAGAAAAAAGACCAAGAATGCTGCAGCACTGGGCTGAGCACCAGCAAGCAGGGTCTCACCACTAACGTGCCCCAGAGCAAATCCCGGGAAGCCTCACTGGGCC
Organism: Callithrix jacchus; assembly: GCF_049354715.1. Classification (NCBI taxonomy): domain Eukaryota; kingdom Metazoa; phylum Chordata; class Mammalia; order Primates; family Cebidae; genus Callithrix; species Callithrix jacchus. The sequence continues at coordinate 123,132,507 of NC_133513.1, read as the reverse complement.
CCTCCATCCACAGAGCTTCCTACCTGGGCAAGGCCACTCCGTCCACTATGCTCGATGTTGGCCTTGTTTTCAGGCTGGAAAAGAACTTGCATCTTCGATTTTCACCTCGTAAGCTGACTCCATAGGGTGATGCTGGTTTTCTCTTCCTCAGAGTAAACACAGCATGTGAATACCCATGGAAAGAAAAGGTAACCCTGCCTTCCGCACAGGAGCTGGGTGGGGAGCACGGTGGGTTTTGGCCCACATCCAAGCTGCCCACCGCCACTCCCTGCTAGCCCTGTGAGCCAGGGGTGGCCCTGGCAGAGGGGGAGGCAAACGTCCCTGTTATTGCTCAGATCTAAGCCCACCGCTTGCCCTGCTGGCCAGGCTTCTGGGAAAAATGGAGTGAACGATGGTGTCCATGCCATGTTCTCCTGCAGCCAAGGATATTGCAGATCTCAAGGCAAGCTGGGGCCTGTGCAGATGGCCCTGAGTGCCAGTGGACAAAGTATCCTGTGCCTTCCGGGGTCACTGGGCTCAGGCACACAACTTTCAGTGCCTGACCCTTCCCTGGCGTGGCCTTCGAGTGTTGGCCTCCTTGCCTCTGTCTAGTGCCAGTTTTTGGAAAAGTTCCTCCACCCTGGCAAGTGCAGGTCCCACTGGTGCCCCAGGTGAAGCCAAGACCCAGGCACCAGAATCTACTTTCTAACATCAAGGCAGCTGCTTCTGTGTGGGGTCAGGGCTGACAGGGTGGGACTCAGGCTACAGGGTGCAGAGATAGCAGAGGCCAGGGCAAGGCCATCGCACTGAGTCCCCCCCCAGCTGGCGTTAGCCTGGTCCTGTCCAGTGGGGCCAGGACAGCCTTAAGGAAGAGCCTCAAGGAATCCAGTGGCCCTGGTGGCCACACTGACCCAGCCTCTCTGGCCTCTTCTGGCCACACAGTGGCTGTGGGCAGCAGGGACCAGAGTGCTCAGGGCGGCGATGCCTGGGCTCCAGGCAGGGATGCAGTAGAGCCCCAACAAGGCTGGACCTTTCTAGGCTGTGCCTGGTACACAGAGGCCTCTCGGGGGCACAGGAAGGTTCCAGCCCCAGGGGCTCACAGCTGGCCAGGGAAGGGGCCGTCTCTGTGTGGCTGAGTCTTATCCTGATTGGCCCAGCAGGAGGGTGGGATGCAGGCTGTGGTGGCCTTGGGGAGGCAGTGGCAGTAGCAGGCACAGGACCCCACAGTGTGACAGTGCCTCTGGGAAAGGCTCGTCCTCATCACTCCATGTCAGGGAGTGGACAGGAACAGGGCTCTGAGCACAGTGAAGGGGGTGCCTGCCCCAGAAGGGATGGGGTGCTGGCTTCCTGGGAGATGCAGGGTGGGGGTGACCATCATTCAATGCGGGGTGAGCTGGCAGCACTCAGGCATCTCCCATCAATGTGAGAGGGGAAAGCTTTAAAGATGCATCGGGCCAGCCCAGCCTCTAGGGACCCCTCCCTGTGACGGGAAGACATTCAGGGCATAGTGAGCCATGCTGTAGAGGGCTGCCCAGGGCCTTGGAAAGGAGAAAGACCTGCCAGAGCCATCCTCTCCCCTGGGTCCCTTGGGCAACCAGGCTGTTCAGTCCCTTCAGCCCCTCCTTCTCTGCTCCTCAGAGTGACCGGCCCCAGGTCCATCCCTTCTGAAGAGCCGGGACAGCTGACTCACAGACTGCAGAAGACCTGGGGACTGGGTCAGAGTCTAGTGGCCCTCAGAAGAGCAGAGAGACCTTAGGGAATACTGACTGGGAGACTTCTCATCTAGGATGAGGACATCACCACCCGCCCTGGAGGGCTGCAGCCAAGAGCAAGCAGAGGCTTGTAAACTGTAAAGTGCTGTGCTCATGGGAGGAGCTGGCGGGCACTGAGCTGCCTCTCTGGTGCCATTGGGTGGCTTTAGGCGATCTTCTATTGAGGTCTAATCCATGTGGGGAAACTAAGAGACAGAGAAGCAAAGAAATTAAATGAAGCGTTTGTGTGAGTTTCAGAGGAATTTTGATTCCAAAGGCAGTTTTTACAGGCAGCTAAAGCATCTCCTTGACAAAAATAAGTTTCTAACGAGGACGTTACAGAGCAACTGATGAAGCCCAGGTACTGTAAATCATTAGTAATGGCCGGCCTCCCGCCAGGGTGGCTGGAGGAACTCAAAGATGAGGAGACAGAGATAAGGAACAAAAATAGAAAATAGATCTCAAAAAACACAAACAGTTCTCACAAACACTGGAAAGCTGCTGATATGATTTTTCTTCTTTATATAAAAGCTCAGGGATGGTCCGAGCATTAGAGGCCACTGAATGGTACCTCTAGGAATAGCGGAGGTGGGAGGGAAACCTGCTTAATGAGACACGAAGGCTCCCCTGCTGTGGCTCCGGGGCTGGCAGGTTCAGGAGGAGGCAGATCGCAGAGATAGAAGGTGAGAGCGCAGAACCCTAGGAGGAATGCTGGCTTTGTTTTTTAAGCCTGAGAAATAAGAAAGCAGAAGCTAAAGACTAGCCCCTACTCAGAACTCTCTGTCTGGCCGAAGTTCATGCATTTAGACGCACTGGGGTGGGGACTGGAGCTAGGGTGTGGGGAGGGCCATGGTGGGAAATAGAGACTTTTGTTATATGGGGGTTCAGGGGTTCAGGGTGCCCTTAGCTCCCCTGAGAGGACCTTTCTCCAGGTTACTGGCCTCCTGCCCTCACAAGAATGAGAGAGGGTACCGCGGCGTAGTACACAGTAAACGCCAGACTCAGAAGTGTTTGTAGAAAGTGAATTATTGAGAGAGAGAGAAACCGGAGAAGGAGAGAGACACAGCTAACTCTCACACTGAGTGAGAGAATCCAGAAAGATGGAATCCAGGAGAGGAAAGCAGCTTCCACACTGGGCGGAAGGGAACAGAGAGAGATGGAGTCTAGGAGGGGAAGACAGGCTTCCACCAGAGTGTGGAAGGGGACTCCAGAGGGAGAGAGACGGCTTCCATGAGGGGAGTGTTCGTAGAAGGGACCCAAACATGGAGACAGAAGGGGTTTGAAGGGGAAATTTAACCTGGAAGGAACCCCCACCTTCTCTAAGACCCCGGGCCAATGAAAGGAGTTCCGTAGAACTTCTGCTGGGGTGACTGACTCTTAGTTTCTTTCCGCGCCGGTGAAATTTAAACATAAATCATTAAATCTCCTGGATGGAGAGAGGTGGGAAGGGGGCATGGCGCTGGGAAGCTCTTGCCCTTAAAACTACACCCCCTTGCGGGCCCGGAAAGAGAACACATTCCCTCACTTTGACCATAAATACACGAACTATCAGTCTGACATCCAGACCTGCGGCTGCTACTACCCCAAACAGCCTTTGCCAGAAGAGGCTGTCTGAGGCTGTCGGGGCTCCCATCACAAAATCCCACGGACTGGGTAGCTTGGAAACAACAGAACGGTATTTCTCATAGTTCCTAAGGCCAGGAAGTCCAAGATCAAGGCACCAGCAGATCTGGTATCTGCCCTCTGCCTGGTCTGCAGATGACACGTTCCTGCTACATCCTCCCAGGGTGAGAGGGACAAGGCAGCTCTCTGAGGCCTCTTTCATAAGGGCACCAATCTCCTGCATGGAGGCTCCACCCTCATGAGCTAGTCACCTCCTAAAAGGGCCCGTCTCTTAATGCCATCACTTCAGGGGTTAGGGTTTCAACATACGAATTTGGGGCTGGTGGGGGACACACATGCAGACCATAGAGAGGTTCTGGGGGCCGCTTTAAAGAACAGAGAGCATTGATTTGCACAGTGTGGATATACTACGCCATCTAACAGCCATTTGCCTTTTCTGTAGATTGAGGTAAGCTTCAGAAATAGCCCAGTGGGTATGGCAGGGCACTGGGCGAAATCATTTGATTTTGTGCCAGGCTCTGAAGCTCGCTGTGGAACTGGCCCCTTACTACCCTGGCAACCCAGTGGCTTCAAATAACAGCTGGAGATTCCATGGGGCATCTCCAGTTTGAGCAGGAGGCCGGCAGAGTGTGGTCAGCAGCGATTGGTCACTGGGAAGAGGCTTTTACTATTACAATTTCACAGTCTGAGGCCCTGGTTTGTTGCTTTCTTTTAGCCAAACAAACGTTAATCAATCACTTACCTGCAAACACAGGAGCTTCCAAGCTGTGCTCAGATATGACCTCGGTGTGATGGTTTCTTCCAAGACCCGCAGAACACACAGCAAGAAGAAACCAGTGGGAAAAAGAATCAGCGTTAAATGAGAAGCACCTTGCACCATTTCCAACACATAATCTCTGTTTTGCAAACCATCTTAGTTTTCCCAGTAGTTCCGGTCGTTCAATTGACAGTTGGAGTAACCAGAAACAATTTTCAGGGGAAGACCTCTTCAAAACAGGACTGAAGAAATCAGTCAACAGGTCTCTTTCCCATGGATGCTACTGGCAGGTAACCAAAGTTGACTGGTTAGATAATAAGTAACGACAATTGTAGCCACAAAGGACTAGAAAAATTAATTGCGTTTCATGAAATTGTACCACAAGTTGCCAAACTGAAGACACACTTTATGGCTCCGGTTTCCTTCTGCATTTAGTCACAGAGGTGGCATCATGCTTCTGGAACGGGGGGCCTGGGAAACGGCCGCAGGTTCTGTTTGCGACATTGGCTGTCATCCTCCACCAGCACTAAGGGATCTGTACATCAGGAGGGAGAAGTGGCTCCCTTTTAACACTAGTGGATTTACACAAAGACCATTCTCTTTGTTCTTCTAAAACCCAGCCTTAATTATCTCGGTGACTGGGGACTTGATACAGAGCTGTAAACATCACACCTACAGTTTGGCTTTAATGAAAATCATTTTCCTGCTATGAAGGCATCAATTCTTGGGCATGTGGGATGGACAATGGCAGCACTTCCAGCTCTGCCCCACACTGTCTTGGTGACAGACAAAGGGGAAGGAGCATCAGTGGGAAGCCCTCCACCCTCGGCAGGGGCGTACCCATCACCCAGTGTGGAGAGGCCTTGGTGGGGCAGGGAGCACTGCCCAAAGCGGGGGAGTGACAGACAGGGGATGACAGGCTTTGCATCATTTTGGGTTTACCCTGTCCAGAAAGCTCTGGGGGCACCTGAGGACTCACACTTCGGCAGAAGTCAATCCCGTGGGTGCTGTGATGGAGAGGAGGTCCTAACCATTGCTTTTTGTCCCAGAACTTTTCTAATCAGAATGGATCTCGCTGTCAGGAGGCCAGAGCCATCAGAAGTGAGCTATGGCCAGGGTGATTTCCTGGACATGCAGACCAGGGGAGCTCAGTGCTCTCAGACTTTTGTTTCCTTTCCTTTTTTTTTTTGGTCTAACAAGAATCAATATTTAAGATTATGCAATGTCCGTACCAGCCTGAAGTAGCTGCCAACCGAAGGACAAGGGCTGGATAATTTACAATGCAAGGAATCCATTCTTTTGAGAGAGGGAAGGGAAAAAATAAAGATTTAAGCTTCCTATCCTGGGCTGAACTTTTCTCCGCCATTCTTAATGGCACTGGGTGTAAATAACCCATCCATTCTGTTTTGTATGAGTGGTCTGTACTTTGCACAGATTCTGTGGAATCGACAGGCCGGTTTTAGATCCTTGACCACAGGTCTGAGCTATGACTGCCTTGGAAACAACACGTATTTACATTTTTTCAACACACGGTTCTGTCATTTCGCCTGATCAAAATCTACCCTGATCTTCTTTTGCCCCAACAATCAGCAGAGAGAGCCTTTTTATTGTCGGCAACTAATGGTTTTCTGTCCCATATTTTTAATGTGAAGATTAAATATTTATAAATGCCTCGTCAATAGCAGCCCATAACCAGGTCCTCCCGAAGCCGCAGACCACGGTCCATGCTCGCTCACACGAAGTCAGAGGTCACAGGTCAAGTGAGCAGCTCGCAGCGGCTGTGGGGTGCATCTGCTGCCATCAGGATCTGGACAATTATTTGCGGGGCAGGGCTTGTTTCTCAAAAAGCCCACATGGCCAGGAGAAGCCTCCTTTGTCTCCACAAAGCCCCTTCAGGCGAGGTGTTTACTGGAATCACAGGCTCTTGCCCCTGCCCGGTGACCTTCCCAACACTGTCCAATTTGAGGTGTCTCTAGGAGGAAGCTCCCCTCTTATCCACCCCTCAGAAGAGAAGGACATTCCTGTGATACTTTCCAGGCCCTGGGGGACAGGGCCATGTGGATGGGGATGGGGATAAGGGAGTGGGATGTCCAGGGCGCCTGTCACCCCTGCTTGGGATGCGGCTTGGTTGGAAGCCCATGGTGGATTTTAAAGAGCAAGCATGCACTCTCTGTGCTCCTGGAGACCTGTGTGGGCTGCAGGGGGTGGGAATGCAGACGGTCAGCCCCGGGAGGAGGGGGCAGGGTCCTGATGAGAGACCTGGCATGGACCAGGGCAGTGGCAGCGCAGAGCGAGAGGAGGCTCCAGTGGGGGTTGAGGGTTTAGCTGACAAACAGAGGCTAGAAAGGGGTTTAGCTGCCCCAGGAGAGATGGCGGAGAAGGCCAGGCCGGCTGCTGGAGTGCCACAGCTCTTTCGCGCACACATACAGCCCTTCCAAGGGCAGCGCCCGCTACCCGGTGAGCGAGCCTTCCTGGCCCAGAGACAGACAGTCCCATGAGGGAGCCCTGGGAAGGGGCTTCTCAGGGCCTGGCTGGGGGAAATGGCAAGCCAGGAGCCACTTGGCAATTTTGGGCAAGCCACACACTTGCTCTGGGGCTCAGTATCGCCTCCAGAAAGGCGGGGGCAGGGAGACTTACTTATTTTCCTTAGAGGGCTCTTAAAAATACAAAGGGGGATGCTGGGTCCCAGGGGCTGGAGGACGAAGGGGTCAAGGTCTGGGTGCGCCCCAGTGCTGGACACAAAGGGCTCTGGGGAGAGGACATCAGCAGGGTCTATGCACCAAATCTATCGAAACTCTGTTAAAAACATGGGAGGACTTTTCCGAAGACTTGAAGGAAAGAGAGTGAGGACAGAAATCTATCTCAGCCTCCCACCCTGAATACCGTCCCATGCTGGGGCAAATGGCAGAGGGAAAAAGGAAACGGGTCGGCTATCCCGGCAGTGCTGCCCGCGAGGGGTGGGGCAGCTGGCAGGCTGCGCATCACCTTGACTGCGGCGCTGTCCAACCCCTGACTCCAGAAGACAGAGCCAGGCTGTCACAGGAGGCCACCCAGCCTGGAGTGAGCTCTACACTGCTCAGCCCCTGCCGCTGTGTGGGCCCAGAGGCCCCTAGTCCTCTACAGCGGGGAGGCCACCATCGGCTCTGCCCAAGTCTTGGGATTACTGTGAGTTTCCATAAACTGAACAGCATTCACACAGGCACGAGTTTCACAAATTGTTGAAGCTGTCCACGTATAACGCCTACCCTGGTGTTCACGCATGAACTCGAGGATGCTTCTTCAAGCTCCTGTCACCCTCCTTCCTCAAAACAAGTCAAAAAATATCCAGAGTAAGACTGGCATAAACATTCAAAAACCAAAGCCAGGTCTGTAATGGCAGGACCCGCTCATGATCCCTCCCTCCCTTCCCTTGCCTCTCCCCACCCAGTTCCACCCCCTGCCCCACCAGACTACAAACTCCTAGAAGGCAGGGCTGCTTCCCGGGGCCTCCTGCCTGGGAGCCCAGAAAGGGAACGGATATGCAGCCCTGGACTGTAAATCTCAATGTCTGGAAGGCACTCTTCTAAGACAGGAATGCGAGGCGGCCGAAGCACCCTGCTGAATAGTGATGCATTGATAAAGTGATATTGATCATTATTGAGACTGGTCGGCCATCCATGGGGAAACACAAAACCAGCAGGGCAGCCTGGGTGAGCAGGCCCCTCTGTGGGCCGACCCGGGGGACGGCCAGCCTCGTAACTGCCGCGATGATGATGAACGTGTATTGATTTCTTTAGTGCCTCTCCTCAGCCCCAGAGCACTCCATGCACTTATTGGAAAGTGCCTGAAACCAAATTGAAGACAGGCCCAACGAGGAGTATCAATCCAGACGTTCAGGGCATCCGAGGGCTCTGGAGCCAATGGGGAGAGACAACAGGTCTTCAGCTGCCCCGGTTCCAAACACTTAAGGAAGTGCTGTGCCCCACTCTGTTTAATAGCAGCCTCTGCCTTGCCAGAAAAACAGAAATGAAGAGGCGAGTGTCTACACATGGATGGCGATGCACGGCTTCCAGGGAAGGAGCTCACGCAGTCTGCAGATCCGTGGACATCCCTGCATGCGGTGCCCCCCACCCAGTGCACACACAATCGCAGCAGGGGTCCCAGGGACCATCTGCGGGCTGCCTTCCCGCCCCCGTCTTGGGTCTTGGGGTGGCTCTGCAGCCGCCCGCCCAGGCCAAGGCTCTGAGTCCCCTGTGGAGGAGCTGCTCTGTGGTGTGGCCATCTGAAACTCCACAGGCCTCAAGGACCCACAGGGTAGCTTGCCAGGGAGCACTTCAGATGTCCAGGCCCCGGGAAACATAACCGTTTAGTAAAACTAAAACCATTGAGTCTTATTTGGAAATAATTCCAAGCTTACAGGAACACTGCAATCAGAAAAACAGTACTGCAAACACCTACTGACCCTGCACCCAGATTTGTTACGGTGTCATCGTGGACTTCTCTGCCTATGTCTGTGTATTTTCTGAGCCACTGTGGGGGGAGGTTAACACACTGTGGCTTGTCATCCCCATATACTTTCTGAGGGTAAAGCGTCATGGACACAGCCTCGTGCGGTCACCAGCTCTGGAGGTGTCATGCACTCGGTGCTCTGTCATTCACATTCCTGTTTTGTCAATGAACCCAGTGCATCCCTCCGCACCATTTTTCCCTTCTAGTCCGGGGTTTGGTCCACGCAGTTAATTGCCGTGCCTCCAGTCTCCTTTCATCTGCAACATCCTTACAACATTCCGTCCCATCTGACATCCACGTTGCTGAGGAAACACCCAGGCTTTGGTTACAGCTTGCACACTGTGGTGGCTGGGCTGCAGGAAGCTGCCTCTGACTCCCAGGGACACCCCTGGCCCTCCAGCCATGGCTGCGTCACGTCCCTAATCAGTGGGCTGCAGGAAGCTGCCTCTGAGTCCCAGGGACAGCCCTGGCCCTCCAGCCACGGCTGCATCACGTCCCTAATCGGGGGGCTGCAGGGGTCAGCCTGTGGCTGCACATTTGAGGTGCCCCAGAGTGGGCCTGGGGAAGGAGCAGAGGCCGCATGCCTCTCTGGAATGGTCTCTTTCTGGTCATGACTGTGGCTTACATGCTTATGATGTAGGCAGTCCCTGCTCTGGGCGAGTAGGGTCTGCGGGGCCCAGGGACCACAAAAGCCCACACCAGAAGACCAGCTCCTGGCTCCGCAGGGCCGACATCTCTGAGAGGGTGCGAGGGTGCTGGGCTCTGGCCAATCTAGCGAAGACTGGCATTCCAAGTGAGGTTAAAGGTGATTTGAAGAAAGAGGAGCTGAGGGAATGAAAGAACCATCCATCAGAAAGCCTTGTGCGTCTCATCCCACTTTGGGGCGGGGTCCCCTGCAGAGCCCTGGGTGCTGCGTGGGCTGGGCAGGCTCCAGGGAGGCCCAGGCCAGTGCTGCCTCCTCGCCTCTCTCCCACCTTTGGAAACACCTAGGGCTCTGTGCTGGCAACGTGCCCACCTCCTGGAGGGAGCAAGACCAGGACCCTCCCCCCCAGGAACACACTGAGCCGGTGGGCACTGCAGGAGTGCCAGGATGGGGTGTGGACCACCCCAGGGACTGATGCAGAGCCCGGAGATGGCAGCCTCCCAAGCTGGTTCCATGAGCCCAGGCCACCTGGGGCTACACAGCAGCCAGGAGGATGGCCTTGAGGCCTAAGGAGCCTGGGACACTCCAAACGGCCTCCTTCCTCAGGCTCTGCCGCCTATTCTAGGACAGATCCCATGAAAGACTGCTATGATTAGGTTTCCAAGAGCTCCCTTAAGAAGAGGGAAGGGAGAAAGCAGGGAGGAGAAAGGGAGGTAGGTTCTTGGAAATGGGAGAGAGTGAGGTCAGCGGTGGGAGTGGGACAGTGGAGGCAGTGATGGTGGGACACCCTTGTGCGATGCCTGCTGATCCCCAGGAACCCTGGTCCGGCGGCAGCTGCTCTGTGTAAGACAAGCACGTGCTTTGCTCCTCAAAATGACTCCACCCTGTGGTGGCACTGAGGCACGAAATCCCAAGGGAAAAGGCTTTGGCAGTTCCCTTGGAGAATTATATGTTAAAATTTTACACCGCTCTGAGGCTTATACAGGAGAGAGGGCATCCTTTAGAAGCGACATCCCTTGTGAGCACCCTGTGTCGTGGAGCCAGAGAAGGTGAAGCCGTGGCTACAAAGAAGAGGGACACCGAGGTTCAAGCCGGACCCAGAAAGAGCCGTGAAGTTAATCAACACCTGGTGTGGTAAACGGCGTCCTAAGATTATCTCGAAAAGTCTTCTCATACTCCCTTTGCAGGTGACTTTGCCATAACTGTCATGGAGACTAGGTCCCCTTCCTTTGCAGGTGTCTGCCCTGTAGCTTGCTTTGAATAATGGTAGGACCTGGCAGAAGTGAAGCTGTGTGAGCTCAAGGGCCCAGCTCCAGCCAACACACCTCATCTCCACCCTCCCAATGCACAACCCTGAGGCCAGCACGTGAGGAAGCCTCCCAGGCAATGGAAACGATACAGGAGGGAACTGTGGGGCCCCCACGGACAGCACGCAGCACCTGGACAGCTGAGCCAGGCCATCCCGGACCCTCCCACCCAGCAAACCCTCCAGCTGAAGGCACCACATGAGTAAGGAGCTGCCCCGCCAACCACAGAAGTGGAAGAAATAGCAAAGCATCGCCATTTACGCACATGGTGCAACACCACTGGAATGGAAGTGGGGCGCTGCTCTAACACCACTGGAATGGAAGTGGGGCACTGCTCTAACATCACTGGAATGGAAGTGGGGCGCTGCTCTAACATCACTGGAATGGAAGTGGGGCGCTGCTCTAACATCACTGGAATGGAAGTGGGGCGCTGCTCTAACATCGCTGGAATGGAAGTGGGGCGCTGCTCTAACATCGCTGGAATGGAAGTGGGGCGCTGCTCTAACATTGCTGGAATGGAAGTGGGCGCTGCTCTAACATCACTGGAATGGAAGTGGGCGCTGCTCTAACATCACTGGAATGGAAGTGGGCGCTGCTCTAACATCACTGGAATGGAAGTGGGGCGCTGCTCTAACACTAACCTGAAACTTTGGCCTCGTTTTCGAAGCGGGCAGCAGGTGGAGGCTGGAAAGGTGCTGAGGATTCACTGGAAGAGCCAGGAGGAGGGGACTGTGGGAGACTGGGGAAGAGCAACCTGAACGAAGCAGGGACAGAGCCACCAGCAGGACTGTTGCCAGCAGTAACCTGGAAAATAGAACATGTACCCAAACAATGTGTAAATGTGGATGAAAACATCTCTAAGTAGAGGATTGAAAGTGCCAATTAGGAAAAGATACAGGAAGAGACAGATGGGCTAGAAACCAAAACAAACCAAAACTCCATTCCATTTGAGAGGGAACAGAAAGGCATCAGGACCAGCTGGTTGAAAAACAAAAGTATTTCTCATTTTTGATTTTAACAGTCAGCAAAATATCCCTAATAGAAGAAATGGCCTCAGAGTAAGGACTGATTTGGGGGTCTGCTCATGGGATCCTTTGCTGAGGCTTCAGAAAGACCAAAGCTAGTGCCTCGGGGACCCTCTCAATAAGGGGCAAGGGGCTCCTAAGAACCCATGGAAGGGGCACTGTCTCTTAGGACTCTGACATATCCAAAGTGAAGAGGGGTCTTGTCTTGAAAAGAATTAACGGTTATTTTTGGGGGTCCTAGAGAAACCTCAAGCCCCAATAAGATTCATAGGAGACTCATAGAAGTTTTGACAAAAATGTCTTAATAAGAGCACCACCAGCTTTCACTAAAAGGGGCTGATATCATTCAAAAGTCAAAGACACTTCTGAGTCTCCAGCTTCCTAGGGGCTGGAAACAGACAAAGATGCTCATCTTCAAACATGGGCCGTTTCTGATGGAGAAGAAAGGACCCTTGGACAATAGAACAAGAGAACGATGGAGAGAAAAAAGGACTAGGAAGCCATTCCTGAGAGCAGAACTGTGCCTTAATCAAGGAATACCTTCTTCCTCTAGAGTAGGGGGATCTGACTACCTGGGCCCATCCGGAGCTTAGAACCAGTGATTCCATTGTGCCTCATGTTCCTCCCCTTTCAGATGGAGGTGACTGTTGAGGTCATCCTGGCCCTGTTGTGGGGTAACATGGCTTTTTAGTTCACAGATTTCTGGATCAAGAAGCCATGTGTACATGTCCAGATGGACGTGATGCCGATCATGGCACCATGGACTTGGAGCCAAATCCCCTAACTGGGACGAGACTTTTAGCCACACTGGGACGGGAGAAAGAAGTGGGGTATGTTGGGGAAAATAAACACTTTGTGGCCAGATCGTGGAACGAACACTTTGTGGCCAGATCGTGGAACGTGATACATTGTTTCATGGCCACAGATTCTTCCTTCGAAAAAGGCATGACGCTTTGCAGTGAAACTTTGCCCCCTCTCCCATACATTTCTCAGCTCTATTACCTGAGGGGGGCCTTGTGACTTTGCCCGGGTCACCAACAGAATGCGGCAGAAGTGATGCTGTGTGCGTTCAGAGCCTTGGAAAGCCTTTGCCCTTTTGGATTCTTTCTTGAGACCGCCATGCAAGAAAGAGCATCTAACCCACAAGAGGATGACAGGCTACAAGAGGACGTGAAAAGGGCTAAACCTGTGAGTGGGACCAACCTGGACGGTCTAATCCTGTGAACCTTCCCAAGAGTGGGCCCACCCATGCAGGTGAGCCCAGAGGAAACCAGCAGAAGAGATACCCAGTCCACCTATGGAACTGTGAGAAGTAACAAATCATTGTTGCCTGAAGCCATTACATTCTGGGGTAATTGGTTATGTAGTAATAGAAAACCATGGTGTCTACTCAGCCCTTTGGGAGGCTTAGACAGGTAGATCACCTTAGGTCAGGAGTTCAAGACTAGCCTGCCAACATGGTGAAAAACCATCTCTACTAAAAATACAAGAATTAGCTGGGTGTGGTGGTGCGTGCTTGTAATCCCAGCTACTCGGGAGGCTGAGGCAGGAGAATCACTTGAACCTGGTAGGCAAGAGCTGCAGCCAGGGTGACAGAGCGAAACACCATCTCAAAACAAGAAAAAAGAAAAAGTATAATATCTAGCATGACTGATCCGGACCCAAACAAACGAAAAGGAAGGAAACATGAAATACTAATATCAGAATTTTTTTAAAAGGAGAGATTTATAGATCCTAATGATACTAGGGGTGAGTAAAGGGCTATTGTGAACCTCATTATGCCACAAATTCAGTAACAGAGAAAACCGATAAATTCCTGGAAATACAAAACATTATGATAGACACAATATAAATAGAAATACTGTGAAACATAAATAGAAAATGTGAACAGCCCCCTATTTGTTGTTTAAATTGCATCTGTAATTAAAAACCTCTCCAAAAGAAAACTCCAGGCTCCGCAGGCTTCACTGGTAAATTCTACCAAATATTTGAGAAATAACTAAGACCAATTTTACAGATTCTTTCAGAGAAGAGGAAGAGGTGACGATTCTCAACACACTTTTATGAGTCCAGCATAAACCCACATCGAAGCTGGAGAATAATGAAAGGGGAAAAACTTATAGCCCAATATCATTCCTGCACAGAAACAAAGTCCTTCACAAATCAAATCCAGTGATGTGTAAGAAATACAATACAATCGCCGGGCGCTGGCTCACGCCTGTGATCCCAGCACTTTGGGAGGCCGAGGCGGGCGGACCACGAGGTCAAGAGATCGAGACCATCCTGGTCAACATGGTGAAACCCCATCTCTACTAAAAATACAAAAAATTAGCTGGGCATGGTGGCAGGTGCCTGTAATCCCAGCTACTCAGGAGGCTGAGGCAGGAGAATTACCTGAACCCAGGAGGCGGAAGTTGCGGTGAGCCGAGATCGCGCCATTGCACTCCAGCCTGGGTAACAACAGCGAAACTCCGTCTCAAAAAAAAAAAAAAAAAGATATATAATACACTCATGATCAAATGAATTTACTCCAGGAATTCAAGATGATTTTAACATCTGAAAATCAATTGTAAGTCACATTAGCAGAGTAAAGAGAAAAACCATGCCGCTATCTCAAGAGCTGAGGAAAAAGCATTCAACTCATTCATGGTGAAATTCAACTCACTAATTTTGAAAACTGATCCATTTTAAAAACTCTCAGCAAGTAAAGACTGGTAGAGAAATTCCTCAATGAACCGAAGGGCACCTATGAAAAACTCACAGCTAACATCACGCCTAATGGCAGGAGGCTGGATGATTCTCCCCTAAGATGGGAAGACGCCGAGGATGTCTACTCTTTCCACTCCTACCAACATTGACAAGAGAGGGTAACCAGTGAAATAAGTCAAGAAGAAAAATGACAGACATAAAGATGGGAGAGGAAAAAGCCAAACTTTTTTTTTCACAGGTGACATGATCAGATATGATGAAAATCCTAAGTCATCTAAAACTGTTAGAACTAGTTAGTAATTTTCTTAAGTTTCTGAGCTTTGTGGACATAATTAAAAATTATTTATGAAAGAAAGGAAAGTCTGAGAAATGGTCACAAATTGGAGGAGACTAAGGAGCTACGATGGCTAAATGTAATATAGTATCTTGGACTGGATCCTGGAACAGAAGACCAATGTTTGTGGGAAAACTGGTGCACTCCTAATAGAGTCTACAGTTCAGTTACCAGGGTTTAGTTGCCGTTAAGTTCTTAGTTTTGAAGATTCTACTGTGGTTACATATGAGGCTGATGCTATGGGGTCAAGCTGGGTCAAGGCATATGGAAACCTACTGTACTATCTTTGCAGTTCTTTTTTTTACATCTGAAATTATGTCAGAATAAAAAGTTTAAAAATGCAAAGACACAGGAGAGTCTTCTTGACTATGGCAGAAGCAGGGCGATTCTGGAGGCAGCTGTGTGGCAGCCGCCCCACCTCCAGGCCAGCTCTGCTCTTCACATCTGGAAGTTGTTCCTGAGAGCTCAGGCTCTTAAACTTCTTTCCAAAGATCCTGAAGCTACTTAATACTCTATAATCAATCCCTTGCCGCTTAAAAAAGTCTCTACTAAGAAAATGAAAAGCCAGGGATTGGGAGAAGATATTCCTAACACGTAGAACTGACAGAGGGCTTGTTTCTCAAATATACAAAACTCCTACAATCTAACAAGGAGGTCATAGTACAGAAATGAGAAGGTGGAGGCTGGGCACAGCGACACACATCTGTAATCCCAGCACTTTGGGAAGCTGAGGCAGGCAGATTGCCTGAGCTCAGGAGTTCCAGACCAGCCTGGACAACATGGCAAAATCCCTCTCTAAAAAAAAGAAATAAAAGAAATAAAAATCAGCAAGGGAGCAAACAATCACGAAGAAGATGTGGGAAGAGCCAGGAAGCACATTGGCAGTGCCAACGCCATCAGTCATCCAGCAAATGCCAAATGAAACCACCACAACACTGCCCTCACACCCATTAGGGCTGAAATAAAAAGGAATGGCAACCCTGAATGATGGGCAACGCGCCTCACTGGTGGGTGTGTAAAGTGGCAAAGCCGCTCTGGAAACCCAGTAGTGTCGATAAAGGTAGATGTACAGCTGCCCACCCATCGTATCCCATGCTTGCACCTGGGAGACAAAGTGCGTGTCCACCAAGGGGCCTGAGAAGGAATGACTAAAGCAGCTTGATTTATAAAAGCTCAAAGCTGGAAACAACCCAGTGTCCACCAGCAATAGAATGAATAAGAAACGGTGGCATGTTCTTAAAATGGAACATTAATCAGCCATAAAAAATGTGTGGACTTTAAAAACAGATGAGGCCGAATCTGAAAGCACTCTGTTGGACGAGGGAACCCAGCTCAAGACAGCACCCCGTGGGGTTCCACCTACCCGCAGCGCAAACTCTGCACCCCCGACTCCAGCACCTTCTCATCGTCCTCATCTGAGATGCTGTCCCCATCACGTCCTACCTCCTGCCTCCTCCTCCCCCATGCCCTGGCAACCACCCTTCGACTTTGTCTCTCCATGAATCTGCCAGTCCTGTGTATCTCATTTAAGGATAGCCACACAATCTGTGTTCTTTTGTGTCTGGCTTATATTGCTGAGACTAATGTCTTCAAGGTTCATACACGTCGTGGCACGTGTTTGCTTTCCTTCGTTTCTAAGGGTGAATATTCCATTGTGTGGATAGGCTACATTGTTTATCTATTCCTCTCAAATATTCCATTGTGTGGATATGCTACATTGTTTATCTATTCCTCTCAAATATTCCATTGTGTGGATCCACACTGTTTATCTATTCCTCTGGAATATTCCATTGTGTGGATATGCTGCATTGTTTATCTATTCCTCTCGAATATTCCATTGTGTGGATATGTTACATTGTTTATCTATTCCTCTCAAATATTCCATTGTGTGGATATGCTACATTGTTTATCTATTCCTCTCAAATATTCCATTGTGTGGATATGCTACATTGTTTATCTATTCCTCTCAAATATTCCATTGTGTGGATATGCTACATTGTTTATCTATTCCTCTCGAATATTCCATTGTGCGGATATGCTACATTGTTTATCTATTCCTCTCGAATATTCCATTGTGTGGATACGCCACATTGTTTATCTATTCATCTCTGGACATTTTATGTTGCCTCCTCCTCCCAGCTGCTGTGAATGATGCTGCTATGAACATGTGAACATAGGTGTGTGAATACCTGTTTGAGAAAGCCTCGGTACCACGACTGGGGTGCTGGTTACACAAGGGGAAACACCTTCTAACTCAGTACATGCTACACAGAGAACCTGCGTGTCCTGTGAATGGCCCCATTTCCCTCATGCCCACCAGGGCAGGTTTCAGGGGTGCCTTCCATTCCTCTGTGCCACCTCTCACTCCCCCTGCTGGCCTAGCCCTGGGGGACCTGGGAGAAGAGCCCCCTTCTGCCTCCCCTCCAGCCTTGGGGCAGACATAGGCCAGGGGTCTCCCGATCCCTACTCAATTCAACCCCACACCCAGCTTGGGCCGGGAGACCTGTTCCCTGTGGGAATGGGCAAGACTTCCACAGAGACGTGGGGTGCCGTTCCTCTGCACTCCAAGTACTCCCAGACCCTGACTCTGGCTGAACCCCTGGAAGTGGCCTGTCTGGCCCATCCTCCTGCTGTTCCACCTGGAATGGCTCAGGGCCAGGCCCCTGTGCCCTCAGGGAAGTGCCCTGTGCTCCCCTCCCCTGTGCTTTTGGGGGCTCCTCTTGGAAAGCATCAGGCTCTTTCAGCATCCTGGGTGACTGCATAGATATAAAAACAAATCAACAATAGAGTTGAAATAGGCTTAAGGATCTCTCACTTTTCTGGAGGAAAGTTTGGTATTACATTAATAAAGAGAAACAGTTGGAATCATGGCAAAAATAATAAAGCAGCAGCTCTGTTGGAGAGGAGGAGCTGAAGCCAGCAGCTCTCTAGGGAAGCTTTGCCTAGTCTTGAGCTAATTCTTTTCTGAATAAGTTTGATCTGCCTTAAACATAATTAAAATAGCTTACGGCTTCTGCGATGATGCAGTGGTCAGAGTTCTGAAGCTGAACTGACTTTCGTGGCCTGTCTACTCGGACGGCAGTCTCAGCAGCGTGCTGCGTCTCACCCACATGAATATGGACCAAATTTTCTGTCTTGGTTACTGCACGTGCTGGAACCACTCAAGGCCAGCATGCTGGCATCAGCTGTGGGCAAGCCTGCTTCCTGCCTGGGCTGCAGGTCCCAGCCCCAGGCACTCCATCCAGTTGGCTTGTCTGCCCTCATGGAGCTGAGGCAGGTGAAGAGAAGCCTGCCCTGGACAAGGCTGCCTGTCCAGTCTGCAGCCAGAACTGCCAAAAGGCCCAAGTACCCCATACGCAGGCAACTCCACACCTAGGCAGGTAATGGAGAACTGTGCCGCTCAGGGCAGGCTTCTGCTCCTGTGGGGCTTGACAGGCACGATCTGTGAAGCCCGCTTTGCCGCCTGGCATTCAGCTGTCCTCTGAGCATCCCTGCAGCCCACGTCCTTGTCTGGGTCTCTCTGCTTGAGGTGAAGGGGTCAGAGCTGCTTCCTGTCGGAAGCAGGCCTCTCACATGCCCCCTAACACGGGCTGGCCTGGGCTGGCAAAAGCTGGTCCGTCTGCACTTTGAAGCACTAGCTAATTTTCTTGGTGGCTCTTCATGATTCCTTTTTCTCCTCCGTAAATTGATCTCTAAGAAGGGTTGTTTGACATACAAAGTCACAACGTATCCCTAATGAATTCATTAATGATAACTAAATGATATATTTGGATAACAGATATACTAGTATTTTATAAATGTTAAAACTTTTAGATAAAATGTTATTAACAATAATATCAAAAAATTATTATTGCTATACTGCCACATTGTCAGGATATCTTTGCCCTACTGAATTGTATCAATATTAGGGTTCAGTTTTGGAAATAGCATTGAATATGCATAAATTCCAAAGGAAGGCCTTTTTAGTTAAAAATAAAAGTAAAAATGATTCCGTCTAATGCTAGATGTGTCATTACTGTAAACCCAAAGAACCTTTCTTGAAGTTAAAAAAAAAAAGAACACATGGTGCCCATTTTAAATTTGCCAATTACATAAAAGAGGGTGGATAGGAAACCATTTAGTGAAGTCAGAAACCTGCTGAGTAGAGGCTGGGCCTGGACCAGCCGTGGGGCTGCAGGTGGCTCCGGGGAGCAGTCTCCACCAAGCCTGCCACACTGTGCAGGGCAGTGGGGCTCCCCAGGACTGGCCACATCCACACGGCTCGCAGGCAGTGACTGACAATGCTGGGGGGAGAATGCGTGGCACAGCAGGCGGGGCAGCAATGACTCTCAAACGGGAACATCCACAACTGCTGTGGTTAACAGCCTCCTGCAGGGGTGGTCCATGCCGCCGACTCTTCTCCCATGTTTCTTGCCTATCATCTCTGTTTTGGGTTGGGGAACTGAAAGATGTATTTACTTTACAGTTGATTTTATTTTTTCAGCATCGTCTTCTGTCCTTAAACGTCTTTACCTCACATTACCTAGAAGCTGTCTGGCTTTCATGGAATTTGCTCACCTCTTGCCTGCTGGAGCTGGTGTCACCTGTGGCATTACTACTTGCCACGTCCTGTAACAAACCCTGGGAAGACCTCAAGTAACAATGATGTAAAGCAGCAGCTCGTCTATCCCCAAATCATTTCCCGATACCATCTCAGGTCAGAGATTCCTTACAAAAAAATCAGACACAATGCTGTCCTTCACCAACCAAGGATACCCCAAGGACAAAAGCCCAATGACTGACCATACAGGAAACTGACTCTAAAAATTAAATTTTTGGCAAAACACATTATTTCAAGTTTTTGACTTAAGGTGAGATCTGATTAAAATGTTTTATGTTGCATTATTTCCTTTTTGATGTGCCAAATTAAAAGCCAATCTTTTACCTTGGAGGATTGCCAGCGTATACAAAGTAACCAGAATAGTCTAATGAGCCTCATACACTTATAATCTGGCTTCCACACCATCAACGTTTTGCCATCCCTGCTTCATTTACGCTTCCTGTCCCCATTATCACCTCTTTTGAGGTGAAGTTTGCATGCTTTGAAATGCACAAAAAGTAACTGTGTATGTTTGACAAATAATAGATACCTACACTTCACCTACCTACCCACAGAGCATCGATTTTCCATCACCCCAGGAACTTCCTTCATGATTCTTCCTAACTCCATCCACCTCACTCCACCCTGGGCGACTAACCTGAATTGTTTAATCATAAGTCAGTTACACATCTTCCGGAACATCACATTCATGAAATGAGATGAATTAAAAGTGTTTATACCTCTTTGTGTTTAGGTTCTTTCACTCAGCATAACATCGATGAAATTCATCTATGTCGTGGCATACATAAATAGTTCATTTCTTTTTAGTTGACTAGTATTCCATCATATGAATATAACAAAATTGTTTATCCATCCTTCTGTTGGGTGTCATTCAGTTGTTTTGTTCTTTTCCAAGGTTGTTTGACTCCTCTGAGTTCTTTGCAGTTTCAGATGCAGCTTATACATTTCTTTGTCAATACCTATAAAAGCCTGCTGGGATTGTGATTGAAATTGCTTTGAAATTTCAGGTTAATTTGGGGGAACTGACCACTCAGTAAAACTGACTTTCCAATCCATGAACATTGTTTATCTCTCCATTTGTGTTTTCTTCACCTTCTCTAAGAATGTTTTGTAAGTCTCAGTATAGAGGTCTTACACATCGCGAATTATGTATAACGCCTTCCTAAACATTTTGTTTTTCTATGCTATTATAAACAGTACTGCCTTAAAATTTTCCTATTTCCTGTTGTTTGTTGACAGTACATAGAAATGTCATTGGTTTTTGTGTATTGGTCTTTGCATATTGGTCTTATATTCTATGACCTTGCGAAATTTAGATCTGTAGTTTTTCATTCACATTTTTATGTAAACTGTCAAGTCATCTGCAAATAGGAGTTTTACTTTTTCCTTTCCCAACATTATGAATTTTGGTTTATCTGTTTCACTGCACAGCCTGGCATATCAGGTACAGTGTTAAACAGAAATGAGGCCAGCAGGCATACTGGCTGTGCCCCCCATCTCAGGAGAGAAGCAGGTCAATGCTTCACCTAAGTATATTATCTGTGGACTTTTCACAGATGGTTTTTTATCAGATTAAGATAGTTTCTATTCAGTTTGCTGAGAAATTATAATAAAGAGTGAATTTCATCAAATACTTTTTCTACATCTACTGAGATGATGCATTTTTTTTCTGCTTTATTCTGTTAATGTGTCAGATTACACTGATTCATTCCCAGACTCTAAACAAACCTTGCATTCCTGGGATAAATCCATTTGTTCATTGCTCGATTTGACTTCCTTTGCTTTTATTTTGTTAAATATTTCTTTTGCATTTATGTACATAAAAACACTGATGTATATATATATTTTTCTGAGTATCTTGGTTAGGTGGTTTTGGCACCAGGGTTATGAGATAATCTTTCAAATATATTTTATTCGAATTTAACTACATATATCTTAAATGTAGATACAGACAGAAAGGAGAAAGGGCAGTCATGTCTCAGTGTTATTAGAATGAAAATGTTTTTGCCATTGGGAAACCCATTCTGGTCTTATGGAGGGAAGAGAAGGATAAAGCTGAAAGAGGAGGAACAGTGGGAAGGAGGAGCTCAGAGCTGACAAGGCGCGGCCAGTGGCTTTGGGGCTCTTCACTCCCCATTTATGATGCCTGACCTTGAACTTCACTATCTCCTCAAAATGTTTCTTATTAAAGTTTGGTTTTCTTGGACACGTGTTTTTTTTTTTTTTTTTGAGACGGAGTGTTGCACTTGTTACCCAGGCTGGAGTGCAATGGCACGATCTCGGCTCACCACAACCTCCGCCTCCTGGGTTCAGGCAATTCTCCTGCCTTAGCCTCCTGAGTAGCTGGGATTACAGGCACGCGCCACCATGTCCAGCTAATTCTTTGTATTTTTAGTAGAGACGGGGTTTCACCACGTTGACCAGGATGGTCTTGATCTCTTGACCTTGTGATCCACCCGCCTCAGCCTCCCAACGTGCTGGGATTACAGGCTTGAGCCACCGTGCCTGGCTTGGACACGTCTTTGTAGCAACGTGTAAGAAAAAAAAAAAGTTTAATTTTCAAGTTACAATCAAAGTAGTCAGAAAACAGATTTCTTTCAAAAATTAAATCTAGCCATCAGTTGAAACAGGCATATCAAATACTGTCTATAAAACAGCATTTTAAAGGTGACTGGAACAGAGCTACTCCATTTAGCACAGATGCCTATTGAGGGCCTGTCATGGCTGTGCAGTGCTGGCTGGTGGCTGGGGCCTGGAGGCAGTGGCCAAGAGGGCTTTGCTTCTCAGGAGCCTGGAGCCCAGCAGGAGGACACGAGGGAGGTGGCCCAGCCCCGGCAGGACTGGGAGGGAGGCATGGAGGCAGAGTGGTGCTGGAGGTGAGATGCAATGCGGCCAGCTGCATGGTAGAGGTGAGCAGGCTGCAGGATGCCATGATGGACAGCTGAGCCAACCAAGGACCCGGACGAGCCGGAGAAGCCCGAGGGATCACCACCATCTTCCAGGCCAGATGTGCCTGCCCTCCCGACATCCCACACTGTGGGCTTTCAAAGCTCAGGCTCTTGAACACAGACACCACAGCAACCCACTCTGCGGTTGCTAAGGTAACCACACTCTAACATAAGTAGCAGAGTGAAATTAATCAGGGCCTGTAACTTGAGTAACTTCCTCATGCACCAGAGTAGGGTCTTTCTGTGGTGACAACATGGGCAAGTTCTATGCTCTCATCCAATTTTTGAGTGTGAAAAAAAAATCACCAGAGCAATGTCACTGAGTACACTGAGTTTGAATTGGGGCGACCGAGTCCATGCAGGCAGGTCAAGTCCTTGGATGGCAGGCAAGGGGCCATTTATTCTGGGGATCAAGGGCACCTCGGGAGAAGGGCAGATTTTGTCATCTGTGCTTGGCCTTCTGTTTCTAAATCTCGATTCCATCTTCAAATGTGCAAGATAGTAGATTATGAGGCACTTCCCAGTCTGACCCAAATCCCACTGCCTGCACTGCCTTCATAGCAGAGCCATGATGTGAAATGTGATTACGGCCTTTCTCCTTCATTATCTTCTCCACTAGAAGGCAAACCCCACTGGGGCAGGGGCTTCATGGCTATATCCCCAGACCCCAGAACAGTGCCTGGCCCATGGAAGGCTCGTAAGTGCCCGTTGGAGGAATAAATGAATCCACTGGCGTATAAAATGGCAATCGTTGAATTTTATAGATTGAGAGTCCCTTTGAAAGCACCCAGTTCAATCCCTGGATACGGCTGACAGCAGGAGAGACATGGAGTCAAAGAGCCGGATTCAAGCCCTTCCCATGACAAGATCTACGGCCTGGGTGAGTTTTCTATCGCAGCCTCGGTTTCCCTGTTGTAAAGTGGATGTAACAGGCCTGGCCTCACAGGCTTCTGGAGGACCAAGTGAGGAAACACGTCCAATTGCTGCTGAGGTCCTGTGCGGATGGAGGTGGCAGTTTGGATTTGAATGTGGAAAGAAAGACTCTGTCCACGAAAACCATGTGGCGGATCTGGCCCTTGTGGCCTGTGAAGAGGGTGGCTTTCTGGGGCTCAGGTGTGACTTTTTTTGGTATTGAAAACTATCATAAAGGGATTAGAATTGCATTTTTAACAACTGTTCAGCAATAGAGTTTTTAATATCAGCTACTTAGGAGGGAAAGAAAATTTTTGGGGGTGTGCCATTTAACTTATGCTCATAATTACGAAAGAACGTATGTTAACTCAGGACACAGGTCCAAAAGTCAACAGAAATTGGATTTTTTTTTTCCCTATTTTCATGCTGAAATTTAATTCATCATGAATTTGCTTTCAAGGGTGAAATTTTCTTTTCTCAACTTTTACATGACTTTGTAACACGAGCAGTCGTGCGGGCTCATCAGAAATAAAAGACGGATGACGGAGCAGAGATGTTCAGTGTAAATATTTAGTACAGGGGGCTGGCGGCTTTTAAATTTGCATCTTGAGCTGAGTGTATCTGCTGATTTCCCATCTGCTAATATTTTCCCATCTGCTAAATACCTGCTACCAGGGGAAGAGGACGTCTCTGTCTTTCCGGCCCTGCTTAACCTCCATGTCCCCTTCACCTGAGCTTGGAAACAGCGCCACTGTGTTCAGCACAGCACTGGCAGACACGCTCTGGCTCTGACCAGTGGTGACAGTGCTGAGCCCGGGAGCACTGTCTCCAAAGCTCGGTTAACCCATGGGGCTCGCCTTCCTCCAGAGGCCACCCTGGGGTCTCCTTCTGCCTCCACAGAGCTAGAAACCCTCGGAACAGCAGCTCTCCAGGGACCCAAGGCCAGCACTAGAGAAAAGGGTCTCTTGGTCTGTCTGTCTTTCAAATAGCCACTGCAAACAAGACAGCCCAAATACTGCACTTAGGAGTCTGCAGACTTTTGGGTATTAGCAGCTAAGATGCAGTGGGCAGTAGGAATCCAGCAGGGAGGGTGGGCCAGGCCTCCTTGCTTTTGCAGTCACCCATGGAAGGTCCTTGTGCTCAGGGAGGACTTGGCATTGGTGCCCAGGAAAGGACTGAAGCCTTGTCCCCTGGCACATTGGCTCCTTTTCCGGTCTGCACCATCTCCCACAGCAGGGCGGGAGGAGGAATGGTTGATGTCAGCACTGGGCCCCCAGCCCAGGGTCCTTCACGTGCTCACTGTGGCTCCGAATGGAGGCCGTGTGCAAGTTTCTGAACTCATGCAGCCTCTGCTTGCAATTTCCCCCATCATGAGCTGCTCCTTTTTCAATTTAAACCCCAAGTAGAGCTAAAGAGCTCCTAGCTGCTTGCTTCTGGAGGCCCCGGCAATGGCTGGCCAGGACTGCAGCTCTCCTGCAGCCACGGGAAAGCCTGCTCTCCAGTGTCCCGACGAGCCTACAGGCAGACCTCAGGAACAAAGAATGAAATGGCCCCAAAGAGCAAGAGTTACATTTCGTGCTTAAAATCAAGGCCATCCCACAAGGAGCCAACCACATAGACACTTGATTGATGGTGGCAAATAATTATTCTCAGTGTTGCTGTGAGCTTGCCTTCCTAGAAAGCCAGAGATGAATAAAATATATGAGAACACATCAAAATATAGTGCAAGGACAACATATACAAACAGTACATTAAGCATTATGGAAGACAATAAACAGAGCTGGAAAACACATCCACGTTAGCGCTGGGCCCGGAGTCCGGGTGCACCTGCGCAAATGGGCCTGCGCCGCAGATGCCTCCGTGTGGCCCCTTCGGTCCCGGGAATATTTCATTAATGGGAAAATCTGAGCAGATGAATTTCCCCTGCCACCTCCTTCCTGAAGGACAGGGTTCCTGGGTGCACAGGGCGGCCACGGCTGCTCCTCTCTGCCGCCAGGCCTGGGCTTCCCTCCACGCGCAGAGTGCAGTGTCAACAGAAATGCTACAGTGACATTTCTCTCTCTCAATTACTTGTAGGCTTTTCACTGCCCGTATAAAATACATATTGTGCTCCAGTGAGATCCATTGTACCGAGGTCAGCGGGAACTCATTGTCCTTTTCGGCTTCAGAACAAGACAATACTGACATCTGTAAGATCTGCTGTAAATAATCCAAGTGTACCGGGTGAGGGGCAGGAGAGGGTAAAAAAGAGAGGAGGAGGGAAGGAAAAGAGGAAGGAAGAGGGAGGGAGTGAGGTGCGGAGAAGGGGAGAGGAGAGAGGGAGGCAGAAAGGTATTGAGAAATTTACTGAATGCTCAATTGTTCTGCACCCCAAATTTGTCTGGGGAAGCCTTCACTGAATTGTTTGCATCATTTCAGGGGAAAATAAATATTTGGCAAATACCTACAGTACAGCATCAGCCTGGATGCCCATTGCAGATAGCCTTTGCTCACGGGGCAGGATTCATCCTGCAAAGCATCGCACCAGCCAGCCAGCCAGCCCTAGGTGCAGGGGCTGTGCCCAACCCTCCAGCGGAGCCACACACGTGCAGCTCCAGTGCATGGCCTCGAATTCTAATTGGGATGGCAGAAGTCTATGATTCTGATTAAGTGCAATGGAGTCATTTACTTGACAGTTCAAATCAATAAGTTAAAATGGGGTGGGGGTGGGGGACCAACCCACACCGTCAAAGACTGGAGAAGCAGAAAGGCCTACTGGGCGCCGCTTGGCCCCGGACCGCCTGCCTTTCAAGTCGGTGTGTGAGAAAATCAAAAGCAGATTTGACAACCAGTCAGGGAGAAGCTCTTCTCCGAAGGAGAGATTTTTCACGGAAAAGAAAATTTGGCGACAGGCAGGGGACTGTGCCTGGGATGACAAATGAGGGAGAGAAATTCTAATGGAGACTCCGCACGGGCAGAAGCGAGGTTACTGGAAGCACACCTGTCTTTTTCTGTACCTGTGTAAGAGGCAGAGACTGTGCACACGTGTGTGTGCATGTGTCGGAGGGAGAGATGGAGCAGGTGTGCGTGTGAACGTGTAACAGGCTGAGACCAAGTGTGTGTGCATGTGTGTATAAGAGGCAGAGCCAAGCGTGTGTGTGTGCATATGTTGTTTCAGAGGCACACGCAGTGTGTGCACCTGTGTGCATATGTGTGCCTGTTCCAACACACTTCCCCATGCCTGGTTTGGGACCCTTTCTGGGGGTGGATGGAGAGAGAGCTGCTCGTGAACTTGGCCTCCGGCACGAACAGGCCTGCTTCTCTGCGTGGGAGGCGATCGCCACACTTCCTTAGTAGCGGGCAGCGCTGATTTTGAGCTGGCCTGGCCATAAATTCATTTCCACTCAGGACTTTTACCCTTAAAGACAAAATCTCTTCAGCCTGTACCTTTTCCCTTCGGTCATATCCAGAAAAGTGAGCATGTGATTTCAATTTGAAATTAAAAGTCATGTCTGAATAACAGAACTGCATTCTCATTTCCTAATACCCTGCTTTTTACTACTTTGCATTCAACTGTGAAAAGTCTTTTAAAACTCGGAACAGCAGTAAAACTTGAATGAATTTTTGACCCATTATTGCATAGCGGGTGCGCCTTCCAAGTCGGAGAGACTGCCAAGTTCTCACCACCTAATATTTCCACTTTAATTGTGCCACTTGAGAAATTTACGTGCCTCAAAATATGGCATGAATCTTACGCTTATTGCAGTATCATTAGCAGCAACATTTAAGCAACATCTGTGTGCCATAGAACTAATTGAAGTAGCAGAAGTGGCAGCTGTAAATCCACAGGAAGATGGCAGTTTGTACCCAGCACTGCTGAGCTAGCTCCTAACTGTCAGCCTGTTCTTGCAATCTGCTCTCCAGTGCTGTGGTACAGGCACACAGTGTCCAAAAAAATACAGCGAGGAGGCTAATGATCCTATTAACCACTTTGCTGCACCAATTTGGCTGTTTTTCCAGTTTCCTTGTTGAATTTCATTATAAATTTCGCCATTCCTGTAAAAAGTCCAGTATGAGACGTGTCTGACTTTAAACTACTTACCTGAGCCGAGAAGCGCTCATCTGGCCAGGCGGACCCGAGGGTTGATTTTTTTGTTGTTCTTACTTAATAATTCTGCCCACCACACCCTCGCTCCTTTCAATTGCTTATTTTTATCACACATTTCTGTAAAAAAATAAAAAAAAAACTTTTAAATCTCTTGTAATGTTGATATTTAAAGCAATGGCATTTTCTTCCCATGGACATAACATTTTCAATAATCAATACCAGATGGCAAGCATAATTTATTATAGGTGGGGAGTGGAGGCAGAGGGAGGGTCGGTGAGGATCTTGCAGTTTGCTGAGGTATGGATGTGGTCGGCTTACCTGAGAGCCCATCCCTCCTCTACACAGTGGTTTGGACCCAAATGCATTGACTGTTTTTCTTCAATGTGAAGAAAAATAATCCTGATTCTCCCACACAGAGTGCAAGCTAAGTAGGGAGTGAGGAGTGACCCCGCTGCCTCTTCTTGCAGAGACACGAGGGCTCAGGAGCCCTGCTTTCCTTCCGCATGTTCCTCCATTGAGCACAAGTGGAAAAAACATTTCCAACACCTCCTGGAAAACCCAGCCTCACTTTGCTTTTAACTCTGTTTTGCTGTGTTTGTCTTGGCAGGGGATGGAGGTTTCTCCCTTGGTGCCTGGCCCTCAGACAATGATGTAACTGGTATCTTTCGAAGCACTCAAGAGTGCTGGAAATACACAAAAGAAGACCTTCTTCAATCTATGTTGACTGGTGTGTTTGCCAACAACCCAACTTCATTAGAAAATTGGCACGTCCACCAGCTGCCATGTGACACGCCGTTAACTCAGGACATTTGTTGTCTTAATGCTCAAGTACTCAGGGACTCAACTGATAAGGGAGAAAGTGTTTGGAATCCACTGAACCCCACGCCTAGGGTGGCTGCCACCTCACGGTATTGAAAATCAATAGCCACATGGCTGCTGAAAGGTCGGAGGTCTCCGGAATTAACTTCCTAGTACTAAATTACTATCCCTTGTTTCTTGGTTTATTTTCTAACAATAATACATTTTAAGGGCGTCTGGTTAAAAACCACTTACGAAACATACGAGAAAAACGGAATCACTGGTGAACAGCTGCCAGTTCCTCCCCCCAGCCCAGAGAACCTCAGGATGAACAATGCTGACAGCTCCCCCAGCCTGCAGCCCGGGTTCTTTCTTCAAAAAAATCTCCTTCCTTTTCGGTGGTGGTGGTTTAATATTTATGGAAAAGGATAAGCTGGTTTGGAATGATCCATCTCTGACTTACCAGATAAAGCTTACTAATAAATTGGGCACCACCCCTACCCTGCGATGCTGCCTGCAAATGCCACATTCGCAGAAGGTTGGCTTGGGAGAGGGCATGCTTGTGGCCTTTCATTGTGGCTGAGAAATAAGCTCCCATGGGTAAACATGTAGCATCATTTAATTAAAAAAAATTTTTTTTTGAATTTCAATAGCTTTTGGGGTACAAATGGGTTTTGGTTTCATGGATGAATGACAGAGTGGTGAATTCTGAGTTCTTAGTGCACCCATCACTTGAGCGGCACACATTGTACCTAACGTGCTGTTTTTCACCCTAGCCCCCTCCCCCGTTCCCCTTCTGAGTCTCTAAGTCCATTATATTACTCTGTATGCCTTTGTGTATTCAGAGCTGAGCTCCCACTTATAAGTGAGAATGTATGGCTCTTAGTTTTCCACTCTTGTGTCACTTCGATTAGAATAATGGCTTCCAGCTCCATCTGAGTTGCTGCAAACGACATTACATCATTCCTGTTAACGGCTCAGTAGTATTCCACAGTGTAGACGTACCACATTCTCTTTATCCACTTACTGGTCGATGGGCACTTAGGTCGGTTCCACATCTTTGCAATTGTGAACTGTGCTGCTATAATCATACATGTGCATGTGTCTTTTTCGTATAATGACTTATTTTCCTTTGGGTAGATGCCCAGAAGTGGGACTGCTGGAGCAAATGGTAGATCTACTTTTAGTTCTTTAGGGAATCTCCACACTGCTTTCCACAGTGGTTGTACTAATCTATCTTCTCACCAGCAGTGTATAAGCAGCCCCTTTTCTCTCCATGCCAACATCTTTTTAATTTTGTTTTTAACTTTTAAATAATGACCATTCTTGCAGGGGCCAGGTGGTATCTTGCTGTGGTTTTAATGTGCATTTCTCCGATGATTAGTGATGCTGAGCATTTTTTCATTTTTTTTTTTGGCCATTTCTATGTTTTCTTTTGAGAAATGTCTATTTGTGTCCTTTGCCCACTTTTAAATCAGACTGTTTTTCTCTGGGTGATTTGCTGGAGTTGCCTGCAGATTCTGGATACAGGTCGTTTGTTGGATGCATGATTTGGAAATGTTTTCTCACATTCTGCGGGTTGTCTGTTTACTCTGCTGCCGATTTCTTTTGTGAAGCATCATTTTCTTTGGAGGTAACTTTGGTATGAAATTCTTAAGCATGAATGTCCCCACTGCCCTTTTTAGAACATGTGCTCTCTTCATCTTTATACTCACAAATATTGAGGCGGTCCATAACAGGTATGTGGTTTCCGTCTGTTGATAGCTAGAAAACAAAACTGAGAAATAAAAACTTAGTTTGTTAAAGATAACGAAGCACCATTAACAAGCAGCACATATAATTTTAAATAAATCAGTAAGAAGAGTGGCATGGTTTCTTATGCATGCAAATCTTACTACCTGCCCTAATATGGGATGGCCAAGTTCCCACCTTCATACAAATGGCTGCAACGTGTCCTTCTGGTTGATGCAGAAGAGAACCATCTGGCCTCACACGGACATGAAGTTGGAAAGGGGATATTTTAGTAACCTTTCTGGGAAATGGTGTCTATTCCTCTTTGATTCTACACCCAGCCTTGACCAGTGGGAGTTTCTTGCAGTCTAGCCTCAGCGTGGAGTCTGAAAGTGCACTGGGGGCACTCCTGTGTCCTCGAACCCCATGGCTGCATCCTGCACTGCGGTGGGAGTTTCTTGCAGTCTAGCTTCAGCGTGGAGTCTGAAAGTGCACTGGGGGCACTCCTGTGTCCTCGAACCCCATGGCTGCATCCTGCACTGCGGTGGGAGTTTCTTGCAGTCTAGCTTCAGCGTGGAGTCTGAAAGTGCACTGGGGGCACTCCTGTATCCTGGAACCCCATGGCTGCATCCTGCACTGTGAAAGGGTCTTTACTTGTGTGTGATTTGGTCACATCATGTGCTGGTCATTTGGAAAAACGGGTTCACCGTCATGTAGATCTTCCAAATGTTGACACGTTTCATCGCATGACATATATTTGTAAAAGCTGCATTTGCCACTACCACCCCCTATCTCAGCAGAAAAGTCTTCAAGGACAACCAGCCCTCCACACCCGCAGGGTCTGCATCCGAGCATTTAACCAACCTGGGATCAAACAGACATTACTGGAGGGAGGTGGAGCCCATACTTTCCCCAGGAAGGGCCGGCTCCCTGTCTGTGGGTTCCCGGGGGCTGAACCACAGGCCTTAGCAACTGTGGATGCTGGTATCTTCCAGGGATCCTGGGATCAATCCCCTGTGAATACCGAGGGACAACCGTATTAGGAAGTTGTAAACTCCACATAATGCAGTACAGTTTTTGAAAAGTCCTGATTTTTGTTCAAGAACACGTGTTTAATCACTGACAACAAACTGTCAGTTGTTCTTGAAGGTACCAGTTCACTTAACTCATTTTCTTTTGAGATGGAGTCTTGTGCTGTAGATCAGGCTGGAGTGCAACGGCACCATTTTGGCTCACTGCAACCTCCACCTCCTGGATTCCAGCAATTCTCCTGCCTCAGTCTCCTGAGTAGCTGGGACTACAGGCACCTGCCACCATGCCCGGCTGATTTCTGTATTTTTAGTAGAGGCAGGGTTTCATCATGTTAGCCAGGCTGGTCTGGAACTCTTGACCTCAGGTGTTCCACCCATTTTGGCCTCCCAAAGTGCTGGGATTACAAGCGTGAGCCACTGTGTCCGGCCTTAACTCATTTTTGAGAAAGTCTCTAGCAAATGCCAGTCTTAGTAATCATTGTACACTGGCTGTTCTTTTAAAGTGAAGTTTGCCAGAAAGTGTGGCCTTTGGAAGGGCTGGAGGCTCCTTCCCAGGCAGCAGTGTCCCTCTACTAAACCTCTTCTTCCACCAGGTCTCCTGAGAATTTCCTCCCAGGCCTGAAGGTCTCTTTGGGGCACTGGGTAAGTGATGCTTCATAAGCTTTGCCCTCGGCACCAGGTCCATGCACGAAGCCTGTGTTGGGGTCTGATACACTGCACCCCATCCTGCTCTGCTGCAGATCTGAATCCTCTTGGGGCAAAGCCTTGTTCCCCAAAAGCCAGGCCCTGCAGGTAAGGGATCCCACAGCTAAAGCCCTTGTGAGGTGGGGTTGGACTTGTTCTTGTCACCTACTGACACATCTGGTCTTGCAAGCAGGGAAGTGGTTTCCAGAAGCAGTGTGTGTCCCAGAGCAGGGGGCTTGCTGAGTGACAGGGCGCACCTGGGGCAGCTGCAGAGATTCTCGAGCTACTGGATCTGCTCCTGAGGCTCCTCTTGGGACAGGCGAGCCTGAGCTCTGCCCACTGCTCCTGGTCACCCTCTACCTCTGCACAGGGCATCCCAGGGCCTACGAGGGGATGCCCACAATGTTGGCAGAGCCTGGATCCTTCGCCAGCTGGAGCTCTGCTCAGCTGCTGACATGGGAGGAACAACCTGTTGCCTAGAGTTGGCTTGAGGGGCCAGCATGCACCCTGCTGAGTTACCCCCTGCGCCAAGCATCACCTGAAACCGGTACACTGCTGTCTCTGTCCTGGACGGCAGCCACATGACCTGCTCACAGCTTTAAAAACATGTGCAATATCTGATACAAAAAAGCAAATATGTGTAAAATATACCTAAAATGTATTCTGTAAAATAATATTTGACTCGGGCCACATAACCCAATTCAAAACCAGATCAACCTCCTGCTGCTCTGACGGTCTGACCCTCACCTCTGCCCAGAGGGAATAGTTCCTGTTTTTATGATCATTTCCTTGCCTTTTTAAAGGGCTTACCATATATATGTATAATTGTGTGTGTACATTTGTTTGTTTAAATGGATACATTTTCTTCTGTGAGATTTATAAACTAGTCTTCCACCATGGAATCTCCTACAGCCCATCACATGTCTCAGCTTCCTTCATGCTATAGCTTATGGCTCTAATTGTTCATTTTCACAGCTGCATAGTAGTCCATCGTGTGAACATGCCACTATGCAGGTATTCGTTTTTCTCCACAGAGATGTTTGGGTTGATTACAGTTTTTCATCAACAGCTGTGCTGTGGATGGCGCTCCCACAGCCTGGTGCCTGTGCACACATGCAGAGCTTCTCCAGGGGAATGTGCTCGGGAGAGGAACAGCTGCTCAGACGGCAGGTGCATCTTCAGCTCCACAGGATGATACCATCTGACTGTCAGACACCCTCACACTCGCAGACCACCTCTCCTTTCCCCCATCTGACAGGCATTACCCTTTAGCTTCTCGGAACATTTAACCAGAGTGAGCTCTAAGCGTGCACGGGTATCTGCAGGGGATCTTGGCTTGACTCTAGAATAAGGAAGGGACGTCTTTCCCCAGCGGGATCAGCACAATGTTGGGGTGATGGCCTCAGGCCCTAGTGTACACTTCCGGGTGAAAAGTGAGGCAATTCGGGACAAAGCACTTACCTGTCCTGTTGGGGAAGATGTGGTATCTGGCAGAATGCTGTGAGCGTCGGGGTACATGTGGAGGTGCTTGATAAAGAGTAGACACGTTGGCTTTTGTTGGTGATGTTACCTGTTTCCTAAAACACCTGCTAAAGATGCCAGTGCCCAGATGTAGAGACCAACATGTGGAGAGCGGCCTGACGAGACTGCACCGAGTCGTTCAGTCTCAGAACTGCCCCTGCCCCCGGGAGTCCTGGGCTGATCCTTCAGGCGTGGTGGCAGCACGAGGAGCGCGAAAGACAGAAATGAGCGGCTCCTAGGGGACCCCTCCCAGGTTCTGGACGGCACGGAGCTTCCCTCTCAGAACCAAGTCCCGGCCAGGCCGTGCCCAGCACCCCACTACCTGGCTTTGCACTTCTGTTGTGACTCAGCTGTTTTCTGTACCATTTGGGTACAAATTCTGTTTTCTCTTTTTTCTTCTTTGAAACAAGTCTCACCCAGTCTCCCAAGCTGGAGTGCAGTAGTGCAACCTCAGCTCACGGCAACCTCCACCTCCTGCGTCTAAACGATTCTCCTGCCTCAGCCTCCTGAAGAGCTGTGAACAGAGGTGCACGTCACCATGCCTCGCTAATGTTTTGTATTTTTAGTAGTAATGGGGTTTCAACACGTTGGCCAGGCTGGTCTCAAAGTCCTGACCTCAGTTGATCCACCTGCCTCAGCCTCCCAAAGTGCTGGGATCACAGGCATGAGCCACTGTGCCTGGCCCACAAATCCTTTCAAAAACAAATTAAAACAGTTCTTTTCAGAAATGCCTTTCTCCAGCTAGTTAGTTAGAACCACATTCCTGCAAGGTTGGGCCCGAGTGCTGTGCCCTGAGTGGCTTGATCTGCTCTGCCAACCACAGCCCCCAGCCTCTGCAGGAAAGCTCACCTCCCCACGCCGATGCCCTGCAGACTCCCGGCCCCGCGGACCGTCAGGCAGTTGTTCTGGCCCGGGATGTGGCTCTGCTAACCAGCTGCCGCGCTTTTCCAGTTGTGAGGAGAGCTTCCAGGGGAGTTCTTCAGATAATCATCGTCTTGATCTTAAATGTAAATATTGTCACCGTGGTTTAAAGAGAGATTAATGATTTGCCGACAGCTCCATACATCCTTGGGAAGTGAACTCTTGATCATCTATCTTATTTCCGATAATACTAGAGGAAAAGCTCACCCTACAGGTAGCTGCAGGCACCGCTGGAGCTCGGAGCGAGTGAGGCCGAGTCTCGTATTTGGATGTCCTTTCTGAGCAGCTCACCAACTGTGGAGGAAGTTCTGTGATTCTCCTTCACAGAGGAAGACAGCAGTGAGTCGGTGCCAGGTGTCCTGCAATCCTGTCTTTACCTCTGGGAGGAGCTGCGAGGCGATGTCATTAGCTCCATTTCAGAGAAGAGAAGGTGGAGGGCCAAGCAGGTTTGCTGAGGCATGGGCAGTCAGGGGCAGTGCCCAGAGCCAAACCTGGGACTGGCCACACTTGGCTCCACTGACCGTGGCCACCACCAGTCGGTGGAAGCCCAGATACTTCAGGGGGAAGCTCCAGCCCTCAGGCCATCTCAGCACCTCCCTGTGGCTCCGACAGGCTCTGAGCCCACAGCCTCCCTCCCTGGGACCTGGCTGCCCCTGCCTCAAGGTCCTGGGTTTGCAAGGCAGGTGGCCCCTAGCTAGTTCCCTTCTTGTTGTCCCCACGTGGCCTTCAGCCGGCAAAGCAGGACAGGGTGTGTGGCCAGCAGCCCTGGGGCTTTGGGACACGTGTCTCTTACGCCGCCGCCTCCAAGACCCATCCCTCCTGGATGTAGCCAGGCCCGCGGCTCTGCCAGGAACACTGGGTGAGCGGCAATGCCGGGAGGACCGGGAAATTACACTCCACATCTGAATTTCTTATATTTTCCAAGTGTTCTACACTAATTAGTTAGTTCTGTTAGCTCTAAGGATTAGTAGCTTCTCTAACAAGACACAGCGACATTAAGTGACTTACCTAATTATGTAAAACACGGGATGCCAGACGAGAAGGCAAGCTTCCCTCGAGCCGGGCTCAGGCCTGCTCTGCCTGGCTGCTGTGCCCAGCCGTCCTCTGTTCTCCAGGTCCCCAGGGCGCAGGACACAGGCACTGCAGGCCCGGCCTTGGAGACAGCTCCACATGGAGTGCGCCCACACCTGGGACCCTGGGTCTGCTGACGGCCTGCCTCCTCAGCCAGGTCTGCAGGGGCCTCTCAGATGGTTCCTGGACCAAGGAGCTGACATGAAAGGCAGTCTGGCCCAGGACAGTAGGTGCTGGGCACTTGCGAAGGCTCCATCACATGTGGCCAGGGGCTGGCCCCACTGTGTCCCCTGTGGCAGAGGTCAGAAGACCACCATGTCCTGCTGTCCCGTGACTGGCACCATCCAAAACGTCACTAAGAACTGGCCGCACAACACCTGTGCTCACAGCAAAGGGGTCTGCTCTCTCCCAGCCTGGGCCTCCAGTCCCCTGGCCTCATCTTGCCAGGGCCACACCGCCTGGGGCCTCCTCTGCTCTTCCCTAGAGTCCAGGTACTTGTTTTACTCAAGACACTTTCTATGTTCTGCCCATCTCTAGCTGATGCAGTTTGATTCCCACCTCCTCCAAGAAGCCCCTCGATTTTCCAGTTTACCCTTTCCCCTCTGAAATCTCATAGCCCTGACATGATACTGCATTTATGTTGATGTGCCATCTGATGAGAGGCTCCCTGTGGCTGCCAGCATGACCTCACCTGGGGCTTGTGCTCAGCAGCCCTGCAAGTGGAGGGGGAAAGCTGAGAAACAGCTGGTCAAGCACGTGACAGCAATCACGTGGTCAGATGCGTGGGCCCACACTGTCTTCTGAGTCCATGCGTCAGGGACCTTCGTCTTCACCCAGTAGATGCATTCTTTCATGATTATAAACATAATCCATTCCCACCGCAAACATGGAGAATATACAGTTCAACACACACAAAAACTGTGATTTCCGCGTGCTCAGATTAGCACTGTAGCATCTTGCTCTGCAGACATGGACATATAGATCTGGTTTTAAAACAGAATCATGGATTATATTTTTAAAGTGATAACTATTTCTTCATTATAAAATAAATAGACATTTTTATAAGAGTTGAATAATACTGAAAAGCCACGCCACACACACGCAGACACACTCACAAGCAATTCTCCCCAACTCACCACACACAGGCCCGCACACCAAAGCAATTCTCCCCAACTCACCACACACAGGCCCGCACACCAAAGCAATTCTCCCAACTCACCACACTCAGGCCCACACACCAAAGCAATTCTCCCCAACTCACCACACTCGGGCCCGCACACCAAAGCAATTCTCCCCAACTCACCACACTCGGGCCCGCACACCAAAGCAATTCTCCCCAACTCACCACACACAGGCCCGCACACCAAAGCAATTCTCCCCAACTCACCACACACAGGCCCGCACACCAAAGCAATTCTCCCCAACTCACCACACACAGGCCCGCACACCAAAGCAATTCTCCCAACTCACCACACTCAGGCCCACACACCAAAGCAATTCTCCCCAACTCACCACACTCGGGCCCGCACACCAAAGCAATTCTCCCCAACTCACCACACTCGGGCCCGCACACCAAAGCAATTCTCCCCAACTCACCACACACGGGCCCGCACACCAAAGCAATTCTCCCCAACTCACCACACACGGGCCTGCACACCAAAGCAATTCTCCCAACTCACCACACACGGGCCCGCACACCAAAGCAATTCTCCCCAACTCACCACACACGGGCCCGCACACCAAAGCAATTCTCCCCAACTCACCACACACGGGCCCGCACACCAAAGCAATTCTTTCTCTTCAACTCTTTCCACTAAGATGCCTTCCAGAAAGAATCTGATGACCTCTCTTTGACAATTTTATATCTGTACATACAATTAAAATACTGTTTTATAAAAAACAACACTGTCCTTACCTGATGTCTTCACATACGCCTTTCCCACTCAGCAGTGAGTCATGACTACCTTCCTGTGTCAGTAAACACAGGTCTACTCCACCATGTTTAACAGCAGAATTGGTCTGTGTCACATGGACGTGTTTACTGGGATGTAAGCAGCCAACCCCATATCCAAGGACATTTGTGCTGTTCCTAGCAATGGTGTCATGTGTGTCCCTGTAGCTACAGCCTTATATACTCATGGAAATAGCTCTGTAGAATAGATTCCTAAAAGTGGAATTGTTCGGTCAAATGGCATAGGCATTTACCATTTTAATAAATACTGCCTCACTGGCCTCCAAAAACACACCAACACTACTACCAACAGCGGATGCCTGCCCCTTCTCTACACTGTGGACAAAGAATTACACATCATTTGCATTTTTCACGCAGATCACAACAAGACGCTCTATCCTGCTTTAATTTGTCATGCTACAATCACCTGTGGGGGGGATGTCTCTTGGAGGTCACTCCAGGTGATCACTGTCAAGCTCAGTGGGTCCTTCTACTGCTCTTTCTAGAGGCTTCCAACTGCTGCTTATATGTTTCCTTTTAACATATAAGCAAGTGCCTGTCTATATTCCTTGCTCATCTGTCTTCTGGGTAGTTTGCGTTTTCCTTATTGATTTGTAGAAGCTTTTTATATATTACAGACACAATCTTTCTGTCTTACATGTTGCCAATGCTTTCTCCTAGTGTACTGTTTGTCTTCTGTTCCCAACAGGTTCATGAGGTTAGGCAAGTCAATCCTCTCCTTTACGGCTTGAGTTCTTGCTGTATCCTCGGATTCTTCCTGCAAATGCAGAAACAGATGCATGTTTCTCATCTTTTCATCCGAAACAGTAACAATTAAAACGGCCGGGCGTGGTGGCTCATGCCTGTAATCTCAGCACTTTGGGAGGCCAAGGCGGGTGGATCACGAGGTCAAGAGATCGAGACCATCCTTGTCAACATGGTGAAACCCCGTCTCTACTAAAGATACAAACAATTAGCTGGGCATGGTGGTGCGTGCCTGTAATCCCAGGTACTCGGGAGGCTGAGGCAGGAGAATTGCCTGAACCCAGGAGGCGGAGGTTGCAGTGAGCCGAGATGACACCATTGCACTCCAGCCTGGGTAACAAGAGCGAAACTCCGTCTCAAAAAACAAACAAAAAAACAATTAAAACACAATTTAACAAATGTTTAGAACCCTAAGGTTTCTGGAACTGTTATTTTCCAAATAGCTTGGCTGGTTGTCCTGACACTGTGTATTGAAGGACTTCTTTCCCCACCAGACTGAAAGGCTGTATGATGACATCCTGAGTCCGTACACCCGCGGCTGTTTCTGGACGGGCGTTTGGCTCCACCGATCTCCTTACGTCTGCTGTTGCATCGGCCTGACGCTGCCTTACTTACAGTGGCTCTAAGATTCATTTTGATGCCGTTAGTGCTAAAAATGTGCCTTGCTGTTTCTGAGCAAAGACATGGCCCCAGTGACCGAGCTTGGCTGTGATGCTGTGGTGGACGTCAGAGGCAGGCCCAGCCAGTGGGGGGCGTGGGCTTTGGGAGGGCTTATTTGCTGCTGCTTTTAAAAAATGTGGCTCATAAACGCCCCTGGCATTTGTTGTCAGAGAGCCCCTTCTGAGTGTCCCTGGCATAGGGCACAGTCTTGCAGGGTCACCACCTTGAGCTGTAACCACAGTCACAGGTTTGTCAAAGACCCAGTTGTGACATTACAAACCCATGCCGGGTGTACACCACAATCCTACAGACCTCCAGTATCAATGGCTTTCCACCCAAATTCCCCAGCGGCCAGGGCGTCACCCGTCATGCGAAATGACAGGCACGTTGCAAGGGCAACAGAACTTTCCATTAAAAGCCGAAGAAGACCCTGCAGAACGGACACTTGCCTGCCTTTCCTCAGGTCAGGCAGCTGTGGCTTTTGGGGGCAAATACACCCCTGAGGGACCCACAGCTAGAAAGTAGGGACTGGAACCCTGAGGCGAAAATATGAGCTGAAGCTGCCACCACCATCTGAGCGCTCAGCATGTGCCAGGAAGCCAAGTAGCCGCTTTCAGCGACCTGGGCATGGCCTCCTGAGGCTGGTCGCTGCTGTCCCTGTTCCGCAGGTGAGGTGGCTGCAGGAGCTCCTGGGGCTGCTGATGCAACAAATTCCACCCCCTGGGGGGATTAACCAGCAGCTGCATCCTCTCCTTCAGTTCTGGAGGTCAGAAGTTTGCAATCCAGGTGCTGGCGGGGCCAGACCCTCCGAAAGCACCAGGGAGAAGCCTCCTTTCCCTCCTCCAGCTGCTGCTGACTCCAGGCGCTTCTCAGCTGCTGGCTGTACCACTCCCCTCTCGGCCTGTCTCTGCCTGGCTTTCTCCACTGTGCCCATGTCTTCTTCTCTCTCTGTTTTTGGATATGGTCTTGCTCTGTCACCAGGCTGGGGTGCAGTGGTGCGATCATATCTCACTGCAGCCTTGACCTCCTGGGCTCAAGTGACCCTCCTCCACCTTCAGCCTCCTGAGGAGCTGTGACTACACGTGTGTGCCACCTGCCTGGCTAATCTTTAATTTTTTTTTTAATTTTTAAACAGACAAGGTCTTGCTAAGCTGCCCAGGCTGGTTTCGTCTCCTCCTGCCTTGGCATCCCACAGTATTAGCATCACAGGTGTGAGCCCCTGGACCTGGCCCTTTTCTGTCTATCATCAGGGCTTTTGTCATCGGGTTTAGGACTCCCCAGGATAATCCAGCATGATCTCATCCTGAGCTCCTTAACTTAATCGTATCTGCAAAGAGACTTTTCCAAATAAGATCACGTTCCCGGGGTCCAGGGATTTCATGTGGACTCTCTCTGAGGGCCCCCATTCAATCAAGGCATGGGGAGGTTACGCAGCTCACAGAAGACGCTGGCTGCAAAGCGGAGGAGCTAGACTCTGACCCTGAACGGAGCATGACCGCCCCATCTCCCATCCCCCACTGCCATGGGCCAAAGTTTCCCCACCTGTAGGGCTCTGCAAAGGTAGGGCGCACACGTGGCACTGTCTCTCTGAGCACTGAGACCCGAAGGCCACGGTGGCTCCATTGCAGCCTGGGGGTCAGAACCTGCGTGACAGAAGTCCATGCCTGCCGAGGCAAGCCAGAGGACCTGCTCAGGGAGTGGAGTTTCTGGGGAGCCTTCCTGGAGGAGGAAGGGGAAGAGGAGAAGGCAGTGGGGAGGAGATGGTGGCTGCCATCCTTAGCCGGCAACAATGAACTCGC
This sequence comes from Callithrix jacchus, assembly GCF_049354715.1. Taxonomy (NCBI): domain Eukaryota; kingdom Metazoa; phylum Chordata; class Mammalia; order Primates; family Cebidae; genus Callithrix; species Callithrix jacchus. The sequence goes on along the minus strand of NC_133513.1, from coordinate 123,092,412 downwards.
AGCCTCCGGCAGGCTCAGGCCCAGCACATGACAAACTTCCATCATTTCCTTGTGAAAATCTGTTCATCTACATCTGAGACCAATTTGCTTGAAACTATGGAATACCTGTCACATTGCTTCCTGGCACAGAAGTCAGGCGTTTGCTGGGAGAAGTCCAGGCAGCTACATACCTCTTGGTGTTGCAATATTTACATGTGTCATTCTGTGTCTCAAAGCAGCAGCAGCTTCAAATAAATGAGTGTTCTCAGATCGGCCTGAGTCCTCCTGGCCTGGAGACCGTGCAAGAGCCGGCCGCCTCTCTCCGGGGTGAGCAGAACACACGCCCGGCTTTTTCAACCACACGCTGGAATTCAGCACCCACTGCTGATGCACCCCAGGCCATCTTGAGCCCTTGGTCTCAAGTCACACCGAGGCCCAGACGTTGGTTCATGTGTTTGGGAACTGGGTCATAGGCACTCGTGCCCACACCGGAGGGCGGTAGGCAGTTCGCAGCCCTGCAGGAGGAAGGAGCTGAGCTTCAGAGCAGCCGGCGCTGGATGGGTCCTGGGAAATGCAGCAGGCAATCCTCTGGGCGTTCTGAAGTCAGGCACATAAGAAGAGTGTTTTGAAGTTGCTTCCTTCTTGAGGGAAGAAGGGATTTGGCAGCTGATGGATGACGTAACACTCAGGTCTTCCCGGTGCCATGTGTGGGGGTGGGGGGGGACTCCGAATCACTTTGTATTATATGTCACTTGATTTTCTCGTGAAATTATGTATCAAAATTTTTTGTTGATTTTTGAGCCGATTTTCCCTTTAAGTGGCTGACAACAGGCCGTCTATGTTCCCCTGCCACCCACGGCTTCTTGTGGGCTGCTGAGCACTGTGAGGACCACCAGCCAGGGACACGGGTGTGGCACTCCCAATCTGCAGGTGGGGCAGAGGCGGCAGGCGTGCTGTGTGCAACGGCTCCTGCCAGGTCTGCACGTCCGCTCAGACAGCAGCAGTGTGGAAAGTCACTGGGACAGACACAGTTGGGGCCTGCGCGCCCATGGGCTTCACGTCTTCCATGGCTGAAAGCTTCATTTTCACAAAAAGCACTGAGGAAGAAGAGGAGAAACGCCCCCCAACCTCATGGAGCCGGCTTTGGTAACTGGCAGGGTGGCCGCACTGCCCAGCGGTCTGAGCTTTCTTTATTTCTGCGGGGGCTTTTGAAACCCACCAGCCTTGCCCTCTGCAGGTGCCAGTCGGCGCCTCTGGTGTGTATATTTTCCTCTCCCAGGCCTTGAGATCCTCTCAGCTCCAGGAAGCTCCATGAGGAGGCCTTGAGCTAGGACAGACTCCAGGGGGCCCAGGAAAGGAAATCAGCACAGATCAAGGGCTGTCAGAGTTCCCAGCATCTGGCCCCAGCTTGTCCGGCACCGGCGGAAAAACTGAGAAGGGGCTGGGAAATTCTGAACCCAAGCAGCTCCCACAGGGCTGAGACCAGCCGTTGTGGCCAAGGGGTTTAGAGCAATGCTTGCCCACTGCTGCTTTCAGAAGCAACGGTTAAGGAGGCTGGCTGATGATCTCCGAATCCCCCACCAAACACACTGTGCTTCTGAAATCCTTCAGCTACTTTCTCAACAGAAACAAGAGTGCTAACAATGGCAGCAACGACAAGGCAGAATCTGCAAAACTGAACTTGAAAAACCGACTCTCCTTCCCCCATTAGCTGAGTGTTTTCTCCAGGCAGGTGCAAAACCTCCACGTGTCCACTTGGCCTCCACTGCGGACCCTCAGGGTCCAGTCGCTGGCGTCCAGCTCCACACGTCCTGGGCTGCCTAGACCATGGGAGGGCGCTGGTGCTGGAGAGAAAGGCCATGTCTCCGATGGCTTCCTTGGCGTCCTGGGTGGCCCCTGAGCTGGGCTGCTGGAAGGACAGATGTGATGAAGAGTTAGTGATGCACATGCAGTGAACACACTCAGACCAGAGGCCACCTCCTCCATCCGCCCAGGTGAGGGGATCCCTGATACCCCCCATGTGCAGCTGGTGCAGAGACAACATGACGTCTCTTCTCAGGAGGTTTCTGCAGCCCCCATGAACCTGCCATCATGCGTGCATACCCCGGGCCATTTGAAGTCATCAAAGCCATAAGACAAACAGGCTCCTGTGTCACCTGGGATGAGAGTGCGTTAGCAATCCTGGGTGGTGCTCACTCTCTGGGGACAGAGGCCGGCTCCTGTCTACATTCTGGACATGGCCTTAAAAGCATCCTTTTGAGTAACATCCAAACAAAATCAGAACTGTCCCCCAGAGAACACAGCCACGGACCTGGCTGGGCACAGCTTCCTCCAGCCCAGACCCTCGGTCAATAACTTATGAACCAACCACTTCAAAGACCACTTCTCCTCAGACCCCAGGGTTTTCCTGAGAACATAAATGAACACTAACAGGTATTTGTTCTTATAAACCTCCTTGGGAAGTGGTCTCTTCAAATAGAGAACTGTGTTCCTCACGAAGTCCTGGGGATGTGCGTTGTGTGCAGGGAGTAGCATAAATACCACTGCTCCCTCTCACCCGAGCTTTCTTTTTAAAAAGAGATTCCCTGCAAATTGCTCCAGCCCCTGTGGGAAGCAGTTTGGAGATTTCTCGGAGAACTTAAGACAGAACTACCATTCGACCCAGGAATCTGTCACTGGGTATCTACTCAAACGAAAATAAATTGTTCAGCTGAAAAGACACATGCACTCCTATGCTCATCACAGCACCATTCACCATGCAAAGACAGGGAATAAACCTGGACTGGAGTAAACCATCACTACCTCTTCATCCACAGCAGACTGGATAGAGAAAGCGGTACATAGACACCACGGAATACTACCCAGCCATAAAAAAGAACAAAACCATTTGCAACGTGGAGGCAGTTGGAGTCCATGATCCTAAGCAAACCGGTGCAAGAAATCCCCATACTGCATGTTCTCACTCAGAAGGGGTGTACACAGATATCAATATGGGGACAAGAGATACTGGGACTCCAAAGGGAGGGGGAGAGGGGAAAGGGCTGAAAAGCACCCTACTGGGTACAGATGTTTACTATCCAGGTGGCAGGATAGAAGCCCAAGCTTCAGCCTCATGCAGTATACCCTTGCACAAACCTGCACATGCCTCCCCTGAACCTAAAATGGAAATGGAGACTGAGATTCCTCCCTCCCTCCTTGGGTAGTACATACAGTACATGTGTGTGGGCACGGGTTGTACACACACCCATGCATAGACAGGTATACAGAAGGGAAACTGCTTGTAATCCCCTCACCCAGAGACGGGGGAGGAGCTCTGACCCCCTTCTGGGCATCGCACCTGGGCACGGGCCTTCTGCGTCGTCTTGCCTCAGCTCTTCTCCCTCACCACTCCATTAGGATGGGCCTCTTCCCATGAGAACGCAACAGGCTGAGATTACGCCCATTATTCTGCATGTTTCCAGTGCACGGACCCGGCCCCTCACTGCTGGGCCACTGGGTTGATCCCATTTACTCGCTGACAGGACTTTGGTGACATTCCTGGCCACACTTGTTGCCTTGGAGAGATCTTTGTTCTCCTTTTCTTGTGCCTTGTAGTTTTCAAAGATCTTTGAAGTCTCTTGCTACTTCCAGCATTCTTCTAGGCAAGCCCCCCATCGCCGCTTTATAGATGTGAACGCCGAGGACCTCCCTTGGCAGCTGGGGTTGGGGAGGCCCATATTTACCACCCTGACTCCCTGCACTGGCCTCACCTCCCAGAGTCAGGGGAAGGTGTTCCTCCATCTGAGAAGCAAGGCAGGTCCTGGCAGGAGACCTAATGGGAGGAGGCCCAGTCCACTTAGGGCTTTGGCCCAGAGGGGGACACAGTGGAAGGTCAAGAGAAACATGCTTAGCCCACAGACGCCATCATTAAAAGGTGATAAAAAGAACCAGCCCATCTGCGGGGCCACCAGCTTCAGCCTCTCCCAGGCCCAGACCACAGCATCCTCTATCCCATCTGCCGTCCTCATTGTCACAGTTTATTAGAGGGACGTCTGTGAGCACCAGCAGCTGACATGCCCATGGCCCTTCTTTCTACCTGTGTGAACATTCTGGATTTTCCTGCATATGCTGTCCAGGGCTGCATCCTGGAGCTGAAGGGCACCCCTGGGAGGTGGGGCAGGGAGGCCCAGGTGTGCCTTGGGAATTTGTCTGACACTCAGGCAGGGCCACAGACACCAGGTTTCCCTCTGGCTTCTGGGCCTGGTCCGGGGCATGGTTGGCCAGGCCTGACATCCTTAGATCAGGAAGATTTTGGGATTGGGTGTCCTCAGATACTGTGGATCTGCTATCACAGGTCACAGTCCTGGGCCTAAACCTGGCCACACAGGGCATCCGGAAGGCTGCAAAGCCCTGAACTAGGCCCAGCGCCCCAGCAAGGACATCAGAGCTGGACTGAGGCCTTCATCCCCCTCTCCGTCACTTCTGGGTGCTTTCTCCCACCACCCTGACAGACTCGGGACTGGGTTTCCATGGCTGCTGCCTGCTCCCTGCTCCTTGAGCCCTCACGGTGACCTATACCACAGCCCCTCCAGATCAGAGTGAAGGCAGCGGCCCCCACAGATCTGGGGTGACCAGAGCTTGGCTGTCCCCTCCAGTGGCTTTGGGGGGAACCCGAGAGCATGCTCACTGTGCAGGTTCTTAGGGAAAGGGGCTTCTCTCCACAGTTCCCCAGGTCCTCGTTTCCCCAGTTCAGCTCACTGTGGTCTCTGCAGATGGTGTTGCTGGGCGTGGCAGTCTGTGGGGAGGGGGAGGCACTGAGTGGCCCATGGTGGTCTTGTGTTCTGCTAACCTAAAGCCAAGACAGGGTGTGGGTTCCCTGCTCGGGTGACTAGAAAGCCTCTGGCCACTGCGGTGTGGAGCGGGGGAAGCTCTCCACTCCCGCATAGCTGGAGAACAGAGCTATTCCCCCGGGGGGCCTCACGTGGTGGGAATACTGCCCACCAAGGCTCCTGTGGGTGAGAGAGGCCCACCCTCTGTGTGGCTGAGGGGGAAGGACCAAAGCCTGCTGGGGGCCCAGGAAGTTGACCGTGATACCTCGGAGTGGGGCATTCTGATGAGAGATACCTGACTCTGGCCTGGGGGCTGGGGAGCACAGGGTCCTGTGTCCCAAGGGTCTGCTTCACCAGCAGCATTGACAGAGGCACTCTATGCATGGTGCGCAGGCCTTGGGCCTCCTGTTCCAGAGCTCCACCGCCATGGCCAGGCCAACTTCTACCTGGAATGGGGGTGCCAAATCTCAGCCCACAGCTCTTGCAGGAGAGCTGGCTCCAGAGTGTTCCAGAACGTCCCAGGTCTGGCTCAGGGGTTCTCTCACCTGATCCGAGGTTCCTTAAAGGGTGGAGTCCAGCCCGGGGTGTGGTGGCAGATGGCCTGTCTGGTCAGGAGGGAGGAGCCCTCGGTCGGGCTATCTGTTGCCTCCAGCAAGGGGCTCAGGGGAGGCAAGTGCCAGTCCCCAGGGCCACCATGCAGAGTCCAGCCTGCTCAGGACCAGACTCCATGCTCCAGACAGGCTTCCTCGTCGCCTGCCAAGTGTCACGCGTGCATCCGCTTGTCCTTGTAGCCGTGGCAATCACAGCACACAAAAGCACTCCTTTTTGCACAAGCACATGTTGCTTAACGTTAGGACCCTGACACTTTCTCCAGCTGGGTTTTCTTAATGTGAGTCAACAAATCAGCCTGGACACAGGCATTCCACTGGTGTTCAGGGTCCAACCAGCAGTGACGTGTACCTGGAAGACTTGGAAAGAACCCCTGGGTGTGCACGTGTGTGGTGCTGTGTGTACAAAGGGGGGCTGGCTCAGCCCCCATGTAGAAACAAGGGGAAGAGATGGCCCCTTCACCCCAGGGCTGGAGCATCTCTGGTTCGAACCACACACACCACGTGCACTCTGCTCAGATGTACTCCTTGGGACCCACTTGGAGCGGAGAACTCCAGCCCCTCCACAGCAGCAGACCCTTCCCTGTTCTTCCTCCCCCACTGCATCAGAGTCCATGACAACGAAAGCTGGGGGTCCACTCTACACCCTCTGACCACATCACACCTGCAGAACGTGCCTGACTGCCCAGGTCCCCACACTGCCAGGGACTTTCAACAGGCAGAAAATGGCAGCCTGGAAAGGAGTCTTTAACAGGAGGGTGGGTAATTTTCTCCTAAAGGCTCCCAACATTGATACGCACTGTACGGGATCGATCTTAATTACTGTCCATGTGGAATTTTTTTCTGGTGGCTTTTTTTTCAATGAAAAAAACATTAATGAGAAACTTTAAAGGCTTGTTAACAATGTCCTTTCATCAATCAAAGGTGCTGTCAGGCTGGGCTCTGCCGTCAATTCGCACCTCACTGCCCAGCATCCACTTCCTACTTTCTCATCCACCCCTGCCCCTGCCCCCATTACAGATCCTTGTCGAGGTGACCTGGTGATGGAGGCCAGACGTTTCCCATCTGTCAGCAGCTGGAGCCACGGGGTCCCGAGGATGCTGGACGGCTGCCCTCAGTGGCCTAGAGACAGGTCGGTACCTGCAGTTTCTCCACCTTCCTGTCTCTTCAGACAGACAGACAGACAGACAGACAGACAGACAGACAGACAGACAGACGGGGCTGCTTGGCAGAGGCCTTGGGCAGAGCCATGTTTAGAGCTCAATGTCTTTCAAACTGATAAGTAAAACTGATGTAACGTCCAGCTCTTTAAACACAAACTTTTAATCAAATGCCCATGAACAAGAAAGAAAGAAAAAAACACCCCATATGGTCTGAGGGAAGCCAAAAAATGTAAATCCCCCACCCCAGAGTCTTGGACTGTTCCTGGGGACCCTGCCACCCTGACAGCAGCAAGGAGACAGGCAGACCAGACAGGCAGGCGAGGCCCCAGCAGCTGCGGCCGAAGTAAAGGCCATTTCCAGATTGGTCTTCCAGTAAAATCTTCTTAGCAAAATAAAACACTTTTCCTCTTGTTCCTACATGAAGCCAATTTATCTATCACTTCAGAATCCTCCTCTGTGCCGTCAGAACCCCAAACAGCACGGAGATGGGCAGTGACGAACCATCTCACGTCAGCTCAGTGTGACATCCTGCCCGCTCCAACGGGTGAGGTCCAAGCTGGCACCACTGCCCATGGTCACTGCTGCGGGTGCAAGGACAGCCAGGGTGGGCAAGTGGCAGAAGAGACGGGAAGGCGACATGGTCCCCGGGGCTGTTCTGTCCTTGTAGCCAGGTCAGGGGTTACAGCCAGACAAATCTGTAAATGCATTTGTGCGAGGAGGATGCCTCACACTGCTTCGAGAATACTCCCCAGAGTCCAGCACCCCACAGGCTCTGGTGGGTCACACCACCACTCAGGTTTCCAAGCCATTTGGGTGTAGGGGATTTTATTCTCATCTTACAGTTGTGTAGGAAATAGGTTCCAGGGTAGTACTGCTGTTTACAATGTAGGAAACAAAACTGATGCCTCCAGTGTAAACGTATCTATACTGGACTTGCTGGGAGCCTCCAAGTGGGATTCTGGAGAGGCACACGGGGTGCTGTGCACTAGAGACCTGTGTACTCGTCTCACAGGTGGTTTCAGTGGCTGGCATGTTATCCAGCCCCTGGAGGGGTATTCAGTAAGCTGCTTCTGCTGGATAAAAAGTGAATACAAACTACAAACCCCAGTTAAGTTCCCCGTAAGGTGAGCTTGCCTGCTTTCTCTGCAGCGCCCTAGCCTGCAACCTTCCCATCTGCAAGTGCAAATCTGTGCCCATAAGAAGGTCTGCAAATCCTCAGGTGAGCGCTCTTCAGCTGCCCGATTCCGCATTTGCCAACACCCTAATGGGCGTGTCTGCACGGTCATAGCTTCTCTTCTTTGGCCTCACAGACTCACCACTGGAGGTGGCCACAGGACACGCGGAATGCGGGGGGCTTTACTGGACCCTTCTGTTCCCAATGGGAAGAAAGACTGAAAGGACAACCCCTCACAAAACCCAGTCTCCTGCGTGGCCAAGGGCGACTATTTTGTTCCCAGTGTGGTTCTGCAAAAACACACATTACTTCTGACTCTCATGCTCTCTGGAAGCAGGTGAGCCTGGCGTGGTGGGTCTGAGCAGCTGCGAGGTTGCTGTTGCGTCGCGGTGGGTCTCCGTGTCAGCCTTCAAAGCATCAGTGGCTGGGAACACAACAGGGTGAAGGGACCTGGGGCCGGTGTCAGCCTTCAAAGCATCAGGGGCTGGGGACACAACAGGGTGAGGGGACCCGGGGCCAAGGCTGAAGAACACAGCTTTCTTGTTTCGACATTTCTTTTTATTTGGAAAATATTTTTGAATTTCTTTGTGCCTGCCCTCTCCCTCTGTATTTCACGAGCCGTGCTGCAGCTTGGAGCCAGTGTGGCTCTAGGCGACCCACGTGCTGGCTTTTCATGTCGGCCTCCGCAGAGCTTGTCCTTGGAGCGGTACATGGCCCCACCGGTCGGAGCCCTGCTGCCGTGGCTGTCAGAGGAACCTCGGAGCATCTATCAAGCCTGTGCCACAGGGCCGTGGAAACCTGGGAGAGGACGCAGAACGTGGCTTTGTGCTGCACTGAGGGTATGGCCCAGACAGGCCCACGTGCTCCCAGGCCACACAGAGCTGCTGGCTCACCTCGGACGGCTTTGACAGGCGGGTCCCCTGCTGCCAGGAGCTGATCTGGGTCTGGAGGTTCAGCCCTTGCTGTCTGCAGTCATGTGGTCCCAGGACCCTCCCTCTGAGCCTGTGCCTGCTTAGAGGCCTGGAGATCTCACTGGGAGGCTCCCATCATTCATGGGACCCAAACAGTGGAGGTGGGCTGCACACAGCATGTGTGTCTGCTGGTCGGCGTGTGGCTGCAGGGGGCGGCCTGCAGGGTCTCAGGGTGCAGGGGAGACATCCACTGGGGTGCCACTGGGTGGCCCTCCTTCAATTCCATCCTGGAGCAGGGAAGTGGTGCCGGGGTCTCCAAGGCACACCGCACGGCTCTGGTGCCCTCTGTTGGAAAGCACTCGTGGCTCGCACACCAGGGCCACCAGGGCCCAAGCTGCTGCTTCGGAGAGCCAGAAGCTTCTGCTCTGTTCAGGCACAGGGAAAAGCTGGGCCTGGTGACCTGCCATCACTGGAAAGGGACATCCTCTGTGGGGGACGCGGACACCACCCCTGGGGCAGACGGCACCCAGCTCTTCCCACTCACCTTCGGCAATGTCAAAAATGACCAGACAGCCTGTGAGTCCTGATGGTGACACACGGGACTGCCGGGAGCAAGGAGGCCCAGGGGCCCGTCCCACAAAGCAGCACGTGTCTGCACGACCTGCCGTGTGACTTCCCCTGCTTCCAAAACACCAAGAGTGAAGAGGGTGGGGCAAGAGTTACGTGACTGTCACAGGAAAAACCCAGAATCTGACTGATGCCAGAAAGGGATACGATAAACCATAAATCAGCGAGAAGAGCCTGAAATCTGATTTCTTTTGCTGGTGTAAAGACAACACGATATACAAGGCAGGCCCCGATCATACACCTCATGAGGCCACGCTTTCGTCCAGGCCTCGGTGACGTACAGAACTGAGCCAGCTTCCCTGCAGTGGTTCACACTGTGGCAAAGAATGCTGGATGAGAACCCGGCACTCCGGTGCCCAGGTGGGTGCGGGTTCTTTCTGTATACATCACATGCTCTGTTTTATTCATCCACCTCCAGAGCGACAGGTTGCCCTTCAGGCTTGTGGAGTTTGTCAATTGCACAACACGAGAGGGAGGAATCGGATGGCAGCACAGGGCCAATGCCGGAAACCCTCCCTGCTGCCATCAGTGACATGAGCCGGCCCACCAGTCACAACCTTTGACTTCCAGGATCGACACTGGGGTGCTGGGGTCCTAACAGGCCCATGGTCCCTGAGGCCCCTTTGGGGCAGCCCCCGAGATGAGAATCCCAGGCCCCTTCCTTCCTGCTGCCCGGGGCACACTAGGCCAGGGCGTAGGGAGAGAGGGCGAGACTTGACTCAAGCTCTCAGAGAGTGCAAGCTCCACTGAACCCGTGGCCAGAGCGCTCTCTGTCTTGCCAAATCTTGGCATACGGTTGTTTTCTACCCACCCAATACAGACCATAAGTGGATGCCTCTTGCATTAGCCTTTCTGGCAGGTGGAAAACAAAGCTACAAAACCTCTAGAAGAATTGACTTCCAAGGTCTGCTTCCCTTTCCTTCAGTGAGACTTAGTGTGGGATGCGAGGAACTGAGTGGGAAACATCATCACAGTGTGGACACAGCCAGGAAGGCGGCATGGTGGGGATGCACTGGGGCAGGGCCGGCTTTCTAGCGTGGACGGCCTGGGATGGGCCTAAGCTGGCCTCGAATGGCGGCTGTGGCAGTTGTCTGTGGCCTGCGGGTGGGCACCAGACTGCCCCATCCCGGGCTGTGGCCCCAACACGGGCCAGGCCTTCCCCACTTGACCAGCCTGTTTTAACATACAAGAAAAACAGCAATGGCAGTGTTAGGGAAGGAGCAAATGCATGCACGGCCGCGTGCGTTTGAACTCACGATGCTGGAAAACATGGAAACAGAGAGGGCAGACATGCTCGTTCCCCGGGAAACAGTCACCTCCTTTAATACAGCCGTGTCCCCACACCCTACGTCCGATGCAGTGTTACATGTGTGTGTCGCTCAAGCATCGCTCAGTTGGGCCCGGCAGGCGGGGAGCCCGAGGTGGGCCCCACTGCCCTGAGCCAGGCCCCTGCCCGTCTTGAGCTCCTTCCCAAGGCTGGCTTCCCCACCCGGTGGCCTTCGTGGACCAGAAGCCATTCCTTCACCGCCAGTCCTCCGGAGTAGTTGCCCATGGCTCCACTGCTGCAGACCACTCTGTGGCACGGGATGAGGATGGGGACCTGGAAAACAGGGGGAGAGCCATCGTCTTTTAGGGATCTGGCCAATGAGGTCTTTGGGGACAAGGGCAAAGCTCTGACTGACAGAGGTCCTGTGCCCTCCAAGCAGGGGCCCGTGTTGGGGCCAGGTTGTTGGCATGGGTGGGTGCCAGCTGTGTCTCAGCATTAACTCCTACTCCCCTGAGGCTCTTGAGTCCCTGGGGGTCTCAGCATGGCTGGAGGAGGGATGCATGTGCTCTGGTGATGTGGGCATCTTCAGAGAATCACTTTGTGCCAAGATTTGGGAGGAGAAAACTTAACTTCATCAGGTGAGTAATTTACAATGTTCACTTATAAAACTGAAAATGACATCTCCAAGTTCTGGCAGTACGTGACGCTTTCAACCCTCTCCAGATGTCACTCAGGCATCACAGGAAGCGTCAGGAAGACCGTACCCGCACAGGCCTCTCCAGCTCGTGGCCCCGTGGCCGGCGGACTGCACTGTGGGCCCATGCAGCCCACCACCTGCTTCTGTAAATGAAGCTTTACTAGAACCCAGTCATGCCTTTTTCTCCATACTGGCTGTGGCTTTGCCAAGCCTGACATATTTACTCTCTGGCCTTTGACAGGAGGACTTGGCTGACCCTGTCTCATGCTGTCCGGGGAGTGGGGATGTGTCTCCCTCCTTAGTCTTGGGGTGCCTGTAGGGGTCTGAAAAGCTCCCTGGCCATTCCCACTGGGGGCAGGGCATGGCCAGTTCCTCCCCTGGATACCAGCTGGGATCCCACAGGCTGCTGCGGGCAGCCTCCCCACTCGGGCTCAGGAAGACAGCTGTTGTCCAGCCCTTCATCCGAGAGTTATGCTGAGGACAGACCTGTCTTAAACTAGCAGAGGGGCTTCAAAAAGCAAGCTCATGTCACCCAACCAGAGGAAGCAGTGAGCAAAAGGGCTCCACCAAGGGACCCAAGGAAGCGACAGCTTTCAAGGTGCCATCTCCATATTCACCAAACTCACCCACAGCCCAAAATGCTGCCATCCTCATCCCGCACGTGAGGCCAGGGCTGGCACCACCATGAAAGGGTGAGGGCACAGAGACCAAGCTGCAGGTGGTGTTTTCCTTGGGGCTCCTGCACCCTCAGGGACAGGGCCCTGACTGCGGCCTCTTGGGGCCTCTGGCAGCATCAACCTGTTATTTCCTAGCCTAAAGCTGGCACAGTCCAGAGCTGTGGCTGACCTAAGCTCGGGATGCCCTGTGCTGACCACACACAGAGTGAGGACCACAGCCATGCGGCTGCGCACAGGCCCCGGGTCCTGCCTGCCAACTGCTTCTTTGTGGCCAGTCCTGCCAGGGGGAGTGAATCCCTGTTCCCTCTAGAGGGGTGGTCGTTTCCTTCAGCTCAGTCCTCAGGGAAACTCTGCCTTCATCCTTTGGAGTTGCCCGAGCTGTGTAGACGGGAGGAGCTCCGTGGGTCCACTGACTGCTTGAAGCTCCGACAGCCACCTGTGTTGGGTGGGGGTGGGGCAGCTGCTGTGGCCCCTGCCTCTGGTTTCCATGTAGCTCCTGACCTCCTCTGCTCTCACTTCCACAAGGGAGAAGAGTGACTGACCAGCGATAAGGGAGGAAGAGAAGGGTATGCTCAGCTTAGCACTGTAGGGCTCCTGCAGGTGACCCGCTGGCCCCATAGTTGGGGCACCCTGGTCTCTTCTGAGATGGTCAGCCCCTGCCCTGGCTGGGGAGACTTGAGCCTAGCCAGCAGGGACAGTGATGAGGTGTGTGATTCTTGTGGGAATTACTGGAAGCCACCAGGGCCATGCCCCCCACCCCCATCTTCAATCTTGCTTTTATCCTAAAAAAGCTAAAATCTTGAGGTCTGCTATCCATTTCTCAGTTGGCTCAGAAAGGTGGAAGACAGGAATGTAACATATAGGCATCTCTCTGGTTGTCTCCCTCTGCCTGGGTGGCCAGGGATGGCCACACAGCCTGCATGCCCACCACAGGGGATGCCAGGGGCTCCAAGGCCATTTGCTTAAGCATCCCGACAAAGGTTATGTGAAGAGCTGCTCCCAGATCGCTTACCAGGAGTGCATGGGACAGTCTCCCACCAGGAGTGCATGGGACAGTCTCCCACCGGGAGCGCGTGGGGCAGTCTCCCACCAGGAGCACCTGGGGCAGTCTCCCACCAGTAGCACGTGCGGCAGTCTCGTGCAGCTTTCTACGGAAAGAATGGGCCGGAGAGCCCCCCTCCCCAGGCAACCGCCTTCATCCCTAAGTAGCTCATGGCGCCTGGGGAGCAGGGGCGTGGGTGGGCAGCCACAAAGGGGCCAGGAGATCTCAGTGGATGTGTGGGGCCTGCCTTATCATTGTGCAAAGCATCACAGTGGCTGCTCCATGAAGAACATAAACTGCCAATAAGCACAACCACCAGAACCAGCGCAGGCTCCAGAGAAATGGGGAAGGGCACCAAGCTCACTCTGAAAAGTTTTCGGCCGGCACGACATGTGGAAGGTGAATGAGAGGGGTCTAGGGACCACTCACCGCCTGGTCCCCCTTCCTCCCTGCATCCTGAGCTGGAGGGCAGCCCACTCGTCCCAGCACCCAGACGGCCCAGACACGGATGCTGACCTGGGGCCTCTCCCCAGGCTTCACACGTGGCTGCCCTGCTCCCAGCGTCCTTCCCTGATGAGGAAAAACAGCCATTCCTGTGGGATCCCAAGGACGAGGCATGCTCAGGCTACCCCTGGGTATCACTCTAGTGCCCCTGGGTACCACTCCAGCTCTGCTTTTCTTTTTCTCTCCATGTATTCCCAGCTCAACAGAGAGATGATTTCCACCCATGCCCAGCTCCCTCACACTCCACCCTCCAAAGGCAAACAGTGACTGGTCAGGTGAACTTTTAGAGGAAGCAGCTGGGGGCATGTGCCCGGCATCTCCAAGCTCTGTTTCTTGGGCAGCTCAAGGCTTTTGGAGCAGGCAGCTTATGTCACTGCCACACAGGTACCTGCCACAGACTTCACCTGGTAGGTGTGGCCCTCTGTAGGGCCCAGCTACACATGTCCCCGAGGGAGGTGGGGGAAACCCCAGCCCCGCCTTGGAAAGGGCGCTTAAAGCCCCTGGGAGCAGGTGTGCCCACTAGTGCCTGATGCTGCTGCATGTTCTACCGCATCCCGGGGCCCCTATCACCCCAAAAGGCTCTGCTGGGCCTGTCAGCCTCCAGCTGAATGGAGTCTCACACCCAAGCTCATAAGGCTGCTAAGTGGCAAAGGTGGGGCTCTAACCACTCTCCTGCATGGTTCCATCACAGCTCCTCCTTGACGTGGACTGTTGACGTGGACTGTCGAGGCGGACCTTGTAGGGTGCCAGCCGGGGCCAGCAGATGACGTGGCTGCAAGGCGGGGCTCTGCTTCCGCACGTCACGCTGTTGGTCCTGATTTGACCAGAGTTTGGGTCACCATGGAAACGTGCACCAATGACGCAGCTGAAGAGGCTTCTGACGATGACATGGGAAAGGCGGGTGGCGGAGAGCTGTGACCGTTTTTGGCGTCGAGTTTAACAGAGTGCAGTAGAGTAACTGGGACGTCCTGGAACGGCAGAGAATCCCCGCCTTCCGGAATAAGTCACAGGAAACCTCCAGGATAGAATATTTACCCTGATGGACGACTTTTATCAAATACAACAGTCCCATTAATAATTGCCATGAGGGCATTATTAGATAATAAACAATTCACGTTTTTGACTGATAAAGAGGTAGGCATTTAATTCAATCTAGTTTTATAAATATTTAGGCACCAATTCCATTTTCCTACCTAACAGTAGATTTTGCAACATTTTGATTTTTCTTCTCTCCTCTCAGGGAGCTATGAAATTATAACAATGAGTAAAATAAACATACCTCCCTCGCCCTCTTCCTATGTATCAATGCAGAGGCCAGGACAGACAGCACGGAATGACCATGACCCCGACAGCTATGGCCGGTCCTCACCCTAGCATGTTGTGACGGGGAAGAGGTGACTTCCCACAGAGGCACCGTTTTTTACCATTAGAAACAGGGAAAGCTGCTTCTGTTTGTGTTAATTTGGTGGCAGGTTTCAGACTATTAAAATAATAAAAGCTGCTGAAATGTACCGGGGCCCCCGGGCCGTTTTCAAAGGATCCGTACCCTCTCTGCCCTCTCCTTTAAAGCATGTGCTGCGTAAAATGTAATTTTTATCAATAACCAAGGAGCTCATAATATCACAGCTGCCTTGAAATCTTCATGCTGTGAAATCTAATTCCTCCAATACATGAATCCATCACTTATGCAGCCCCTTTCTCAAATGCTATAAAACTTCCAAACCCATAGATTTGTTTCCAACAAAAATAACATGAAGGGGCCTTTCAATCAATAACGGAATCCCTCTGATTCGGGGCCGGCGGAATATTTCTTCCAACTTTGCCTTTGTTCTTCTGGGTAGCAGCCCACAAGGGAAAGAGCTTGTTTTCACTCGCAGCCTCATCAATACCTAAATCCTGGTGAACAAGTGACACCGAGAAGCTGTAATCAATAGCTCCCTGTGCGTTTTTTTCTTCTGGTCAAATGGTTCAGCTTCGCTGACAACCCTGACACTTCGAACATGATGCTAAGTCTTTATCAGTAGCCATCTCGGTGACTGGCAGAACACAACTCGGGGGGTCATTAACGCTCGTGGCAATCTGTGAATAAACCAGCTCCTCAGGAATGCATTTGTTTAGAAAAAGGTGGGAGACTCTCTGTGTAATGCATCGATTGCCTTTGAACTGCATTTAGCAAATTCTGTGTGAGGATGAAGAGGAAGAGTGCTTTGTAGAGGGGGTGGGCCGCGGGGAGTTTTCTACTCAATATCCTGGGAAACTGACCATCTTCTCCCGCTGGGCTGGGCAGACAGCCTTCCAGGAATGCTGACCAACCACCTTACACCACCTGATGAGTCCTTCCTGGAAAACTGGAGAAATCAAGCTCCTAGGATGGAGGAAAGCCCCACATAGCAAAAGTCATCCCTTACTCTGGTGGGGGAAGAGAGATGCATGCCGACAGCAAATGCAGTAATATGACCCAGCATGTGCTCCTGTTTATTGCAAGCCACCTAAGGAATTAATGCACAATGAGCTTTATGATGCTTTTTTAACACTCCAAGTCCATTTTTCACTCTCCTCCCTTAAATGCACAATCGCTCTATTCAGCCTGAATATAAGGGATGTTTTCAGTGAGCGAGCCTCAGCGATGCACCGTCTGGGCTGGATGTGCACAGCCTCGGCTGGGACGCTGCTGTCAGTGGCAAAGGGAAACACTCCTGGGGACACTTGACAACAGCAATGGCTCGCTGCTGGCTAGGGCCCTTCCTCCCTCAAGTCCCTGGGTCACCCTGAACGATAGTAAACTACTCAGGCGAAGGTTTCTTGCGAAAGTATCTCTGGTGTGTCTGGGCCATACTCTGAGGCATCTGTGGGTACTGGAGCTGCGGGTACTGCTGCAGCCTCCTCCTCGGGGTGAAGGTCACCGCACACACTGATGCCCACAGCAAGGCCACAGGAGGCCACCACCGCCTGGCTGCCCTCAGCACAGGAGCGATGTGGACGCTGGGAAGGGCGCGACACTGTGCCCGTGGAACTGTCCTGCCTGGTGCTGTGCTCACCTCCAGTCTTGGCTCTGCCATGTGACGGGGTGTCGATGTGTGGACTCCTCGGACATTAGGGTTTGACACCCCATGTGATACTACTTTATACATTTCAGTGACTGAGGCCATACTGGAACAGAGACACTCAGAGATTAATAGCAGAAGAGAGTCACGCTGGTTTGCAGAACAATAAATGTCTCTGAATATTGCCACAAGCAGGATTGCTACGGCAGCTCCACTGCAGAATGAGAAACTGCCAGCCTCACGAAAGGCTTCTGGGGGAGGGTGTCACCATGCTTCACGCCAGTTAGGGGAGCTTGTCCTCCCAGCAAACGGGGAGCTGCCCACGCGAGGGAGCGAGCACTGATGGCGCCACTCCCATCTTCATGTGTATGCACAGAGAGAGCTGAACCCACCTCAGCCGGGACAAGACGATGACTTACTCTCCTGGAGGGGCAGGAAGAGTAGACACGGCCTGAAGCAGGCACTGCAGTGATGCGGGAGGAGAACCCCCAAATCCCATTTGCAGCCCCAGTTCTCATGGGCCTTACACGGAGCTGCAACACCACAGTGTCTGAGCTGCCTTTCGCCAGGCTGAACACCTCAAAATGGACTCACAACCAGGGAGAAGACGGCGGCCTTCCAGAGGGGTTGTAGGTTAAGCTTTATTGGGAAATGTCAAAAACCATCCTCAGAAACTTGATTAAGTAACATCTCCCATGCACCCTAAAAATAAGACCCCTACTGTGTATTGCAGACGTTTTATGACAATGTAGCTGAAGACGCTGCAATTAACGTGTGCCAGGTGCCAAAGGAACGGCCAACCATGCCCACCAGCCACATCACCAACCCTGAGGACGGGAAGAGATGCAGGAGGCGGCATGGTGGCTGTCCCTGCGGCACCTCGCTCCTGGGATATTTGGGATATTTTAAATATGGCAGAAAGCTTGCCCAGATGAGGGTGTACAGGATGACAATGCAAACCCAGCGGAGCTGCTTTTTAAGGACAAACAATGCAGTTTTGTGCAAAAGCCCAGGTAACTGTCCTCCTAGAAACGGAGGCTCTGCCCTGGGATGCGCAGCGGGCAGCAGGAGCAGCAGGCTGTGGTGTGAACACGCCGGCCTCTCCCCTGTGAGCAGGGGTGGAAGTAGTTTTGAAAACCAACAGCAAAGCCACAGTGATTTTTCAAAAAGTGGGGTCACTCTGATTTAGTCATCTCCATCCCTCGACGGAGTGACCATATTTGCGCTCCCTGATTAACTTTGTCATGTTAGAAACCCTCAGAGCTTTCAGGAGAAGGCATTGCTAGCGTGACCATGCACCATCCCTGGGTGAATGTTCCAGGGCTGTTCTTGAGGTTGTGTGGGTTCTCCCAGTGGGCCATGCAGACAGGGGCACCCTTCCTGCCCACCCCTCCCAACAGGCACGCGTGGCCTTGGGCACACCCACATGGCAGGCCATGTGCAACTTCCCTCCTCATGCTACGTGGCCTGTGACCCAGGGGCCAGTCCCAGGTACTGGGAGATGGGAGAGCAAGGGCGCCCCCGATGTCCCCGGGTACCACAGGCCATGCTGCCCACCATGCTGTGTCCCGGCTGGGCCTTGTCCTCTGGGGAGCACAGCCTGAGGATGCACAGCCTGGGAGCCTCAAGCTCAGTGAAACCTGACTGCAGACACACGGGAAGGATGAGGACACAGAAGGGCCCTAGGGGCGCGGGGAATGCCATCCCTGGTGAGACGCGAGGTGTGTGTGGTCCACCATCCGTGCTCACGTGTGGGGCTGTGGCTCTTGAGACCCAGGGAGCCGTGGCCCTCAGGGGGAGTGCAGCCCCAGAGAGCTGGTTGGATGTGCACCCTTTCTGGGCCATCCTCCTGGATGGAGGCACCTTGCAGGTAGGCCTTTTTTTCTGTTTTGTTTGCTGCTACACTCCAGGCATCTACAGCAGTGGATCATAAAACAGGCACCCAACACTTCCACCCGCTGAGTGAGCAAGTGGGGTCCCCTCTGCCCCCTTGCCACTCTGCCAGGGTCCCTCCTCTCCTGTTCATTGTAATGACCAGAAGCTCAAGCGGGGATGTGCTCCTGGGGGGAGGGGCTTCCCGGAGTGTGGTGTCCAGGTAGCCTCCTTGCCTCTTCAGGAGGCATCTGGCACAACGATCCCCATCACAGATGCTGTCCCTCTGCCCACCCCAGGAGCATGGCCTGCTGGGGAAACATGTGGCATCAGATGACCCCCTGCTGCCTGCACGCGCCCACCACCCGCAGGCATGCCCGTGCCATGAGAACTCACAGGGTTGCTTCTCATCGCTCCTCCCACTGCTCGCGCGGCTTTGGGGTTGCCTGCCAGGGCTGCTAACTGCTGGTAAGAAACCACTTCTCCGAATTTCACAGCCTTCAGGAGCTCCCATAACACCTGCCTGGTGAACGACTCTGAAAGGAAGAATGCAGAATGAGATTTGGACAAACAGCTTCCGCAGCTCTGATATAAACAGCTGCTAGTCCCAGAACAGGAAACGCATCGACACAAATAGAGGTGTTATACTCAATTAAAGCATGGCCTCCATGCATCGCCTTGCCACCATGTCACCAGGGGAGCAGACATGGGTGTGACGCAGGCCACCACGCAGGCTGGCCCCTCGGAAGGCATCCCTGGGGCGGGCACCGTGGATTTGTGATTTCCTTCCACCTTCCGTGTTCCGTGCGGGATTGCCGGTGCCGCCCTTCTAGTGACTGGGGGCGTGTAAGTGAGCGCATGGCTCAATTAATACGCACAGAAGTCCCTGTCTGCCTGCCTACTTGGAAATCTTTTGTACTGCTGGTTAATTTCCAAGTTCAGCTGGGACAAAGAAGGCAAAAGCGGCCACAGGCCAGGCTGCGATATGATGCTGGCTGTCCACATCCAGCCGTGCACAGGACTGCCCCCAGCTACCACACGGAGCGCCAAGCGCCACGGTATGCAGGGGCCGGCGGTGACCTTGGCTTCAGGCACCTTCAATGAATAGGGATGCAATACTAAAATAACCCGATTCCCATTTTAATTGACTAAGCACATCCAGCTGCATTTGTGCGGCATCCTGCTGCAGGAACGAGGAGGCAACCGCGGGAGAACATTCTCTGCGTCTGCCTCCAGGTTTCAGAACTGCTACCTGGGAGTGGGGTGGGCAGGAGAGAAACCTGGGCATGCGAAGAAGGGCTGCCTGAATCAGTACCTATTGTCTTTCCAAGGGGGACATGCAGCTCAGGAGCACTGGACAGAGCCACGTCCTCTGTCACAGGGGCTCCAGCCCTCCAGGGGCAGGAGTTTCTGAACAGCAGCAACAAAGGGAAGGCTTCCTCGGGCAGGGACGATGCTCTGAGTGTGTCCACAAGAACACTAATTACACTTGGTGCCAAGCTGGCAAAGTGCGATTTGGTTCTTAAAGGAAACACACCCTTACATGTGTGTTAAATAATAAAAATCACGCCTTAACTGAAGGGAACGATAATCACTTCACTGGGAAAAAAAAACCTGTTTAGTCTTTATTATAACATTAAGCAAATTAAACATCAGCATAATCCAGGTGAAACCAGAAAAGGGTCATCAAAGAAATTAACTTTGTTGTTCATTAATTTACATGGATTAGTAGAGGGCAAAAAGATAGCAAATGTGCTCTAGTTTTTTATGATATAATTTCAAACTGTACACCATTTGTGGCAGGAGGGTGACTTTGGGGTTAATCAGACTGATTTGTCCTTTTAATTGCTTTCTATTCAAAGAAAATTCATTAGATAATGTTCTCTTCAAAATTCATGAATCAATTTAACTGAAGAAACCACATTAACAGCTTTGGGTTCATTAGCACATGCAGTTGTATTACTGGCTGACGGCTGGGGGGTTTCCTTGGGCAGACGCACTCTGTTTATTGTCATTTCCTTAGAAAGCGTTTTGAAATAAACTGTTAATCATTATTATGGTTGCTGTTGTTGCTATGCCTAACTCTGAAGAAAGAAAATAAGAGCGAGGGAGCCTGGTGCTGACTTGGAGGAGAAGAGATTTCAGGGACAGCTGTCCTGGAAAAGAAGCAATAAAAGCAGCCCTTCCATACCACAAGAAGCGGAGGCCAATTTCCTGCACAGGGTTGGTGGCTTTGGTTTCCGTGCTTTGACCCAGGGAGAGGATGCTGCCTGGGTTTTCTGGGAGAACGGCCTGGAACTTCACTGAACTTGCAGGAATGAAATGAGGGAGGTGTGTGTGAACCTTGCCGGAGCGCAGAGCAGTTCCGAGAAACAATGGCATGGTTCCAAGGGCTCATCTGAGCGCCAGCCTCCAGTGCTGCTCTGACAAACTGCTGCCAAATTACGGAGCACCTTTCTTTCCAAGTGTAAAAGTATCGTATAATAAAACAATTATATGTCCATAGATGAGCACAGAGTTTATCAAACGTGTTCAGCTTCCTTGTCAGTTTCTCATGGGAAACCATTTCTTAACTGGTCTGTACCAGGCAACGTGGGGAAGCATAGCTCAAACAATGCACTATGTAGCAATCAGGCACGTGATTTTACAAACGCATCTGAAAACTCAGTTTACCCTGCAGCGAACAAACGCACTCATTAGTTGAAGCAGCTCTCAAAGACCACAGTGCCCCTAACCCTGGCTTGTGCAAAATTGCATAGCTGGACGCTACCTGTTCCTGAAGAGGGCAACCCTTTCTGTGAAGCATCATTCTGTAATCTACTAAAATCCACTCATAAACATTAATGCACCTGGAAAATAGAAGTTCTTGAGGTTGAAGTGACCACATCAGTCCTCGGTAGCTGGCACAATCACTTCAAGTGGCCCAAATGGGCAGCCATTAAAACAGCAGCTTTCTCTCTCTCACCATGGGCCTCCCCAGAGAGCAGGCTGGATGCCTTGGGGCTCTGTGACGCAGCACATTCTAGATGTTCCTCTCTCTCTCCTCTCCACCTCCCTTGTTTCCTTCCCAAACTCACCTTCCTCCTGCCTGTCCTGTGGTACTGGGTACCTTGGGCTGGGCTTTCGTGGCTGGGGTCAAGGGAGAGGACCAGTGTCTTGGAGTCCCCGCATCTGAAGGACGTGGCTATTTTCATTTCCGATTGGGTGGCTATTTAAATGCATGCACCATAACTGCCTCACTCAGAGGAGACAGTTTTCTAAACCCTCTGCCTGCACTGTGCATCTTCTGCCAAGGGTCTGGATGCCCTTTTCTGATGCTGGTCATGAACACTGGGTTTTTACAAGGTGTTTTCATGCCATGACACAGGAGTGGAGCTCATGGCTCTGAGCAAGGCAGACGCATGACCTTGGACCAACTCAGCCAAACCCAGCTCTAATAAGGAAGACGGCACACACCAGAACATGGCAGGAGGACACAGATGGGACCAGCCTGGCTCTGCCACTGGGGAGCTCAGACTAATCACTTCCTTAGCCTGGGTGTCCATCTCTCTTCTGTGATAAATCTCCTAAGAGCCACCTCAACAAACACATCTGTGCCTCAACTGCACACAGCTGGGCTTAGAGCACAGGCAACAGCAGGGCTGGCCAGGTAGCTGGCCCTCGCTGAGGTCAGGGCTTAGGCAAGCACTGAGGGGCTCTTCCCTGGGAGGCAGACCACCATGCTTCCAGGTTCTAGGGGAGGAGTCTTCTTTCCCTCAACCAGCAGGCTCCCTGGGTGGTGACCTGTTGAGGTCTGTGTGGCTTCCTCAGGGGAAGGGGTGGCCTTTGGGTTGCGGCACTTTTCCTTGGCCAGGCTGCAGCTAGCAGGGGCACACTCGGGCCCACGTGCACAGGTGCTACCTGCTGGGAGTGCCTGGGGAGAATCTCAGGAGCTGTGCTGGGGCCACGGCCAACAGAGAGCAACAGAGAACAAGAAAAAACAGTTAAGAGCAGAGCCCCAGCTCCTGCACGACGTCCCTGCACAGCAGCCATGGGCCTGGAAGGGGGATCCCCGGGAGCTGGTGTCTCTGGCACAAGTCACAGCTATTTGACCTAATGCTGCCTGGTTATCAAAAGCAGCCAGAATAAACTAACGTGAGACACTAAGATGGGAGGAAAGAGGGACTTTGGTTCCAGGTAAAATGCAGCAAGCACTTTAGACCTGTTGCTTCTACTGAACGTCTTTATAAAACCTGGGCAGAAGGTGCAGAGCAGCTGTGCGAGGGCTGCGAAGAGGCAGGAGCAGTCGGCAGCCTTGGAAAGAAGATAAGAATTTCAAGTACCACAGAAAAGATGAACGGGCTGGCCGGATGATCCCTCTGTTGTCCTGAGCCTGAGCCCTGGAGGCAGAGCCTGGCAGAGACACGGAGCACCCTTGGGGCTCTAATCCACTCTGAGGAAGGACGAGCATATCCTACCACTATGGTTTAAATGTGTTCCAGTGTTGGAAACAACTGCCACTGTCAGTGTTAAGAGGTGATGAGGTCAGGAGGGCCCCTCCCTCAGGAATGGGTGAATGCGGTTACTGCTGGGACTGGTGATGGAGGGACTCGGGCCGTCTTCCTGCCTTGCACGCTTGCTTGCCACGGGATGCCTTCTGTCGTGGGATGGCTCTCGGCAGATACTGGTGCCAGGCCCTTGGATTTCTCAGCCTCCAGGACGGTGAGCCCAATACATTCCTATTCTTTATCAGTTACCCAGACTGGAGTATTGTTAGAGCAGCAGAAAATGGAATGAGGCAGCTCTGTTTGGAGCGAGTAAACATCTCTTTTTGGTATTATCTCTGAGGCCTTGAACCTCAGCTCCTCCCTAAGCAATCCTGTGGTGTGGGTGACAACAGGGGCCATGGGAGGCCACACCAGTGAGGAGGAGATGGACCCTTTCTGATGGGAAGAGGTGTGCTCCCCCTAAGAGGTGGGCAAAACCTCTTTGCTTTCGCTGCTTGGCTTGGACCCAGATTGAGGCTTAATAACAGGAAGAGTTTAATGACAGAAGGAGTGGGGTAAAGCCCCAGACTTCTGACCAGGGGACTGATGAGGGAACCCTGAGAACTAAAAAGTGCCAAGAAGATGGTGGAGGATGAGGAGTTTGTGGAAGCAAACCCAAACGTTGCTTACCAATTTCTAGATTCACCTGTTCAGGTGAGCTACTTCCCCACCTGTGCACATGTGGATCTGACCCTAAACCACAGGCTTTGAGAACTGAAGTAAGAATTAGGCACTGTCAGTTCCCAAACTGTCTGGTGAGTGGTGCACAAAGGGAATGATTTTAAGAGAACTGCATAGGCTCTGAAACAACAAATATTGAAGGCTGGTCAGAACTTGCAAACTAACTAAATCCAACCAGGTTGACTGCCTCCTACAACAAAAATATCAACATTTTATGTATGATTTATATGAAACCAGCAGTCTCATAATATTCAAAATGACCAGAATATGATCCAAAATTATCAAGCAGGCAAATAATCAGAAAAATAAACTCACCAGGGAAAAGATAATCAACACACACCAAGGCTGAGATGACCCAAAAGTTGAAATCATCTGACAAAAAGTTTAAAAGATCTGTTATAAAAATGCTGCAAGGGAAGACACTCTTGAAACGAAGGAAAAAAAATACAAATAGAAGCTATCAAGAATAATAAAGTAGAAAATTTAGTATTGAAAAATATAATAACCCAAATTAAAACTGTATCACATTAAGATCAATAGAATGCAGATGCCAGAGAAGAGAGTCAATAAAACTGAAGCCAAGTTAACAAAAAATCATCCAATCTGAACAACAGAAAGAAAAGTATTTAAAATAGACAAAAAAAGAACATGTGAGACAAAGTCAAAAGATTCATTTATGTCACTGGAGTTACAGAAAAAGAGAAAAAAAGAGTGTGGTACAGGAAGAAATTCAAAGAAATAATGGCTTAAAATTTTGTCAAATTTGGCAAAAGACACACAACTATAGATTTAAGAAGCCCAGAAAACTGCCAGTAGGACATGCCCGAAGAAATCCATTCCCTGATAAATCACGTTCAAATTGCCGAAAGCATCAGAGTCCTGAAAGCCACTAGAGACAAACAACTCACTATGTACCAGGAAACAGACATGTGAATGAACGCGAAATTCTCATCAGAAACTACTGAGGTCAGAGGAAGTAACAGCACTTTCCAAGAGCTGAAATAAAGGAAAAAAGCTGTCAACTCAGAATTCTATATCCGATTTTTAAGACTCCTTCAGGAATGAAGTTAAAGATATTTTCTGATAAAAAGGAAAAACTAAGATAATTCATTGCCAGTATCTTTAGAATGGCTAAAGGAAATTCTTTAGAAAAAAGAGAAATAATGGTTATAGTTATCCATATACTTACACTAGAGAAGCCTAGAATATCAAGAATGCAGCCAGAATAAGAAAAATTTAAGATTATATGGGTAACTATCACAGGCTATTTTCTTCTTAAGTTTTTCAAGATAGGTTTATTAGCCAAAAGAAAAACTTATGACATTGTGAGATGAGATTTTCAATATATGTAAATGTAATGCATGGCACTATAACAGAATGGGAGATTTAAAAGGACCTATATAGTCATAAGATTTCTACATTCTACTTAGAAAGGTAAAATAAGACTGTGAAACAAAGTATTATAATCCCTTGACCACTAGAAAAACTATATGAAGAGATATAGTAAAAAATGCAACAAATAAAATAGTAAAACAAGTTAAAATAGCCCTAAGGAAGGAAGAGAGAAAAAGGAAAAAAAGGGGACAAACAATAAAATGTTAGACCTAAAATCAAACATTACACTAAATGTAAATGATCTAACCATACCAAGGAAAAGATAGAGACTATCTCAATAGATTTTTTAAAATGTGCACAAGAAAATGCTGCATAAGGAATTCACTTCAAATAATACCTGTAGGTAGGCTCAAAGTAAAAGGATAAAGATAAACCATGCAAACACAAATGTAAAAAAAGTTAATACAAGAAAAAGTAGACTTAAGAATAAAGAAAATTCTTGAGGTAAAAAGAAATATTACATAATGAGAGGGTCAATTCACAAAAACAATACATCAATTCTAAACGCACCTGTGTCTAACAACAGATTTCAAAACTCACGACAAAAATGAAGGAAAATTAGACAAATCCACAATTATACATGGAGACCTAAACACTTCTTTCTCAATAAGCAGAACTAGGTGACAGAAAATCAGCAAAGATACACAAATAAAAAGCACTATCAACCAACTTGACATAATGGATATTTATGGAACGCTCTACCCAGTAACAGTACAATGTATATTCTTTTCAAGTGTACATAAAACACTGACAAAGATATACCATATTCTGGGCCATAAACCTTAACACATGTAAAACAACTGCAATCATACAAGTTATGTCCTCTGATCATAATGGAATTAGACTAGAAATCAACAAAAAATAACAGAAAATTCTCCAAACATTTGAATAGTAAACGTATCACTTCTAAATAATCCATAGATCAAAGAGAAAGTCTGAAGGAAAATTAAAAAAAATATGCTGAAAGGAATGAACTGATAACAAAGCATGTTAAAATTTATGGGACAAAGCTAAAACAATAGAGGAATATTTATAGTACTGAGTGTCTATATTAGAAAAGTCTCAATAATCTAAACTTCCAACTTAAGAAACCAGACAAAGAAGAGAAAAATAAACCCAAAACCATCAGAAAGAAAATAATAAAGGCATAGGCAGAAATCAACACAATTGAAAACAGACAAAAAATCCATGAAATTAAAAATAAGTTCCATGAAATGACCAATAAAATTTATAAATCTCTAAGACTGATAGAAAAGAAGAAACAAATAATCAATATCAGGAATGAAAGAGATATTGCCACAGATCCCACAGGTATTAAAGAGATAATAAGGTATTCCTACAAATAACTGTGTACTAAAATCCAACAACTGTGAATAGATCAATTTATCAAAAACTACAAACTACCAAAATTCATCCAAGATGAAACAGATAATGGAATACTCCTATAACTATTAAAGAAGTTGAATTCATCGCTTACAATCTTCTGAAAAAGAAATCTCTAGGGTCAAGACGATTTTACCAGTGAATTCTATAAAATGTTTAAAAAATAATATCAGGCCAGGCGCGGTGGCTCATGCCTGTAATTCCAGCACTTTGGGAGGCCGAGGCGGGTGGATCATGAGGTCAAGAGATCGAGACCCTCCTGGTCAACATGGTGAAACCGTGTATCCACTAAAAATACAAAAAAAAAATTAGCTGGGCATGGTGGTGCATGCTTGTAATCCAAGCTACTCAGGAGGCTGAGGCAGGAGAATTGCCTGAACCCAGGAGGCGGAGGTTGTGGTGAGCCGAGATCGCGCCACTGCACTCCAGCCTGGGTAACAAGAGCAAAACTCCATCTCCAAAAAAAAAAAAAAAAAATCAAATTGACAATGTTTTCCAAAGAAAGAAACATTTCCTAAAGTGTTTTTTAAGACCACCATTACTCCAATATCAAAACCAGAAAAAGGCAGAAACCAGAAGCGTATACTTCAGTATCTCTTATGAACGCAGGGCAAAAATCCTCGACAAAATACTGGCAAATCAAATCCAGCAATACATAAAAGAACAAGAGACCAAAATTAAGTGGGATTTGTCCTAGGAAAGTAAGGCTGATTCAGTATTTGAAAATAAGTCTACATTATGAAACTACAGTAATCAAGACAGTATGGCATTGGTAAAAGAACAGACACACAGGTCAACGAAACAGACACACACAGATATACAGTCATTCCTTGGTATCCATTGGGCACAGGTCCCAGGACCCTTCTAGAATTCCAAAACCCATGGATGCACAAGTCCCTGGTATAAAATGGCATAGTATTTGCATAAAACCCAGGCACATCTTCCTGTATACTTTAAATCATCTCTAGATTACTTATGATAACGAGAACAATGTAAATGCTATGTAAACAGCTGTTATGCTGTATTGTGGAGAGAATAAGGACAAGGAGAAAAAGTCTGTACGTTGTGAGTAAAGATGCAACCATTCTTTCCTCATTGTTGAAGATATTTTATCTGCAGTTGGTTGAATACATGGATGTGGAACCCATAAACACAAGGGCTAAATGTTCACTTTGACAAAGATCTTTGACCAAAAAAGCAACGGCAATTCAATGGAGAAAGAATAGTTCTTTCAACACATGGCCCTGGAACAATTAGACACCACATGACAAAGCAGCAAATCTGGATACAGACTTTATACCTTTCTCAAAAATGAACTCAAATGGATCACGGACCTAAATCTAAAGGTCAAGTCATAAATGTTCAGAAGATAACACAGGAGAAAATCTAAGCAACCTTAGGTTTGGAGAAGAGTTTTTAGATACAATATGATTCATGAAAGGAAAACATGAATAAGCTGGACTTTATTAGAAACTTCTTTACTGCCAATGATACCAAGACTCTGGAAATGAGAGACATGGACTGGGAGAAAGTATATGTAAGATACATGCCTGAAAAAGGACTTGCATCCAAAATATATTATAAAAAGACTCAAACTCAACAATAAAAAGTTAAACAACCCAATTAAAAAATGGGCAAGTCTTAACAGACACTTCACCAAAGAATATATGCAGGTGAGAAACAAGCACAAGGACAGATATTTAATATAATTTGTCTTTAGGAACTGCAAACTAAAACAATGAGTATGATTACAATGGCTTGTAGAATGGCTAAAATCTAAACACTGACAGTAGCAAAAAGTGCTGGCAAGAATGTGGAGCAAAAAGGATGTTTCATCACTGCTGTTGGGAATGTGAAATGGTACAGCCGCTTTGGAAGACTCTTTTGCCATTTCTTTCAAAGCTGGAGTCTTACCATGTGATCGGGCAATTGCACACCTAGGTATTTATTCAACTGATTTGAAAACCCACATCCTCACAAAATCCTCCCTGTGAATGTTTAGACAGCTTTATTCACACTGCCAAAAGTTGTAAGCAACCGAAATGCCATTCAATAGGTGAATGGATAAACAACTATCCATACAATGGAGTATTATTCAGCGAAAAAAAAAAAAAAAAAAAAGCGATGAAGCCACAAGAAGACACAGGGAA
The DNA here is from genome assembly GCF_049354715.1 of Callithrix jacchus. Classification (NCBI taxonomy): domain Eukaryota; kingdom Metazoa; phylum Chordata; class Mammalia; order Primates; family Cebidae; genus Callithrix; species Callithrix jacchus. The sequence continues at coordinate 123,063,904 of NC_133513.1, read as the reverse complement.
AGCTAAATGTATATTGCTAAGTGAAGGAAGCCAGTATCCTAGGCAGGGTCCTGGAACGGAAGAAGGGCGCTAGGTAAAAACGAAGACCACCTAACAGAACATTAGTTAATATTGAGGTGCCAACACTGGTTCATTAATCATAACATATGTACCACACTGATGTAAGATGTCACTTACAAATGGCATCATAATAAGAATCAGTGGGATAGTCTGGAAATAGGTGTGGAGCATCAGAGAACTCTGTACTAACTTCAATTCTTCTGTGAAAGTATTCTAAAAACAATGCCATTTAAAATGAACATTGTCTCCCATATCAATACCCTAGAAAAACACATCTTCTATATCAAGGCAGAATAAATATTTAATACAATTCAACATGCATTCATGATAAAAGCTCTCAGCAACCTAAGAATGGAAGGTAACATTCTCGACCTGACAACTGTATCTGCAGAAAACCTACAGCTGACGTCATATACTTAACTGGGCAAAAAATGCCAGATGAGGAAACAGAAGACAGTTATTTTAGAAAAGAAGAAGTAAACGCTCCCTATTTGCAGACAACGTAATTGTCTATGGGAAAATACCCAGGAAATAACAGGAAAGTCTTAGAACTAATAAGTGAGTTTAGCAAAGTCACTAGATATGAGGTCGTTATATAAAAATCAATTGCCTTTCTATATACCGCTGATAATGGTTCCAGCCAAAATAAGATACTTAGATGTAAATCTAACCATTTGTATATAGGCTCTGTTTGTTGAAAATTTTTTAAATGCTGAAAGAGTAATCAAAGAATGTCTGAATAACTGAGGAGACATATCATGTTCATGGAATCTCAATAGCATAAAATTCTAATTCTTAACAAACTGACCTAAAGATTTATTATTCCAATCAAAAACCCCAGGAGAATTTACTGCACATAGACATGTTGCTTCTAAAATTTAGATGAAAGGGCAAAGGATTGAGACTAGACAGCATATTTTACAAGAGACAAAAGAGGTCAGAGAAATCACACTACAGGTTGTAAGACTTACTATACGTAATAGTAATTATGTATTTGCAAAGGGATAAACACCCACATTGTTGGAGTACAGACAGAGCTACTGGATGGAGTTGAGAAAACAGAAGACAGTCTTCCAAAACGGGCCTACTGAAGTAGGACCAAACATTTACTGACAAAGGTGCAAAGGGATTGCAACGAAGAAAGCGTGTTATTTTCAAAAGGTGATGCCAGAAAATTGGATATCCATATGCAAAGAGTGAAACTTGATGTAAACCTCATGCCTTACTTAAAAAATTAACTCGAAATATATCATAGATTTAAATGTAAAACATTAAAGAAAGAAGAAGAAATACATGACAAAATCTTCATGACCTATTGTTAGTCAAACAGTTGTTAGATATGCCCTCCAAATCATGATAAAAAAAATCAGAGAGAGAAACAGAACTTCCTTGAAAAGGGAAAAAATTGGTTTGTGAAAAAATCTGGCCCATGGAAGTCAGTGCTAGGAGAGCAAAAGACTAGCTACTGACTGGGAGAAAATACTTGGAAATAACAAATCCAACAAGAGTCCTATCCTATCCGGAAAAAATACAGAATTTTCCAAACTCAACAGTTCCAAACCGAAACTCAACAAATTACCTACTTTTTTTTAAAAAAAGGCAAAAGACTTGAATTGACACTTCCCCAAAGAGGACAGAAGGATGGGTCAATAAACACATGAAAAGCCTGAACGGAACCAGCCATCAGGGAAATGCAAATTAAAACAATAATGAGACACCATTACGTATCTATTAGAATGGCCAAAATAGAAAACAGATAAATGGAGACAGAGCCACACAGTAGTGACACTCAGCGAGAAACAGGAATTAACTGTAGATACATGCAATAACTTGGATGAATCTAGAAGATTAATAAATCTGGGGGAAAAGTCAGGTTCAAAAGGTTAAATACCGTCTGATTCCATGTACATGACATTCTCAAAAACACAAAGCCGCGGTGATGGAGAAGACACTGCAGGTGTCAAGAGCTGGAACGGGGGTGGGGACGGGCCGTAGCTGCCAAGGGGCAGCAAGGGGGTGTCCCGGGTGGTGGAACTCCCTTGCACCCTGATTTTCGTGGTGGTTACAGAAACACACGTGTTAATGTTCATGGGACTGTATACCCCACAAAAAGACAATCTCACTACATGTTAATTTAAAAAATAAATTAACAAAAAGATGAGGGAAAACATCTTCAAGTTACCTTTTCTTTAATCAAAGGGAGTTTTCTCCCCAAAGTTCAAGACACAAGGGACCAGTACTTCCTGTTTAAAAGGGAATCTAGGTCACATTTTCTGCAAAATCTTTCCCTCTGTGAGGCCCCACCTGCCATGCTCTCACAGAAGCCTGTCACCATGGAGGGTCCCTCCACCAGACTCATGAAGGACCAGGCATCTGCCTCTCAGGGCTCTGTCCCAATGCTCAGCCCTGTGGGTGGCCAGAGTAGACATCCAGAAAGTGTCTGCTGGGTGAGGCAAGGTGGGTGTGTCAGCATGGAGCTGGGGACAGTCCTTTCCCGGGAGGCCGGAAGACAGTGAAGGGCAGCATCTTCTGTCAACACAACCAGGGCCTACAGATCCCCACCCGGCATCTCCTTCAACCTGGCCAAGAAGAGCCTGATAAACCTTGTGCACATGGCTAGAGATGTGGCGACCAGGAGGTCCTGTGGCCTGTGGTCCTTGTGGAGGCATGGAGCCCCGACGGGGCACACTGAGAGTAAGCAGGAGGAGGTGCTTGAAGCCCCATCGGCTGGCTCTCCGTGGCATGCAGGAAGACCACGGGGCCTGTGTGGCCCAGGTCTATGCGGAGAGCCTTTGTCAGGTCTGTGAGGGCTCAGGCTCAGGTCAGGAACAGGGTTTGGAAGGGGCAAGGAGCTACCGACTGTTTTAGTATGGTGCCTGGAGGAGGTGCGCCCCACCTCACAAAGCTTGGCCAGCCAGAGGTGGGTGACCTGCAGAAGGAGCAGCCCCTGACACCTGGCTTGTGGCTTGTTCACTCCAAAGGCAGGAACATGATGTGGCACACTTTGCAGGGGGCTGGGCCGCCAGGTTAGTTTGGATGTGCTCTGCATGCCACGGAGCTCACAGCCAGCTTGCGCACAGCTGCCCAGGCACGGAGGTGGCCTGGTACACACCCACGCCAGCCCCTTCTGATGCCTTGATTAGAAGGCTCAGCAGTGAAGTTCTCTGTGCTTGCCAGGAGCCAGACTGAGTCCCAGCATTCACTGTCCCCCAACCAAGGCTTCCCTGGGCCTGGGCAACCCGGCCTCTAGGAGGACAGGACACTATCACTGCCTGGTTTTTGGAATGTCTTTGGGGCAAGCTTTCAAACAGGTGCTTGAGGATGAACTAGCGCAGGCTTTCCTCCCACCCAGGCAGATGCGGTTTCATTCATCATGAAAGCAGAGGCTGTTCTCATCTCATCTGTCCTCACCAGGTCATCCCAGGCTGAGCAGGCCTGGCCAGCGTCAGCGCTGAGGGGCCTCCACAAATAAAAACAAATACACTGAGGACGGCCCTCCAGAGCTCCGCAGTCAAGCCCAAGTGCCCCGGCTGCTTCCACCGTCAGGGTGACCATCTGCAGCCCGTTGGGGCATGATCTCCTCTTTCCATTCGCCTCACACGCTGTTACATACACACACGTGATGCAGCAGCTACGGAATACAACGTGGTTTAAGCGAAAATAATGGCATTTGTTTCAGCCTGTCAGCCGTGACCTCCAGGACCCCCCAGTGCACAAGGAAGACACGAACATGGAAGAAGACGGTCACTCCAAAGGTCCGGGAACGCGCCCGACCAAGTCCAAACACAGGAATTACATGCACGCGCTTGCACTCAAGGATGCTGGACTGGGGTACCCTGGAGGGAGTGAGTGCGCAGACAATGGACGGGGACAGACTGCGGTGGTGAAATGCAGACAGCTCTGCTGGAACTGTGCGCCGGGTAAGGCCACCATGCCACCAACCGATGCACGGATGCACCCCTGCGGTGGTGAAATGCAGACAGCTCTGCTGGAACTGTGCGCTGGGTAAGGCCACCATGCCACCAACCGATGCACGGATGCACCCCTGCGGTGGTGAAATGCAGACAGCTCTGCTGGAACTGTGCGCTGAGTAAGGCCACCATGCCACCAACCGATGCACGGATGCACCCCTGCGGTGGTGAAATGCAGACAGCTCTGCTGGAACTGTGCGCTGAGTAAGGCCACCATGCCACCAACCGATGCACGGATGCACCCCTGCGGTGGTGAAATGCAGACAGCTCTGCTGGAACTGTGCACCGGGTAAGGCCACCATGCCACCAACCGATGCACGGATGCACCCCTGTCCACTGATATCTGCTGCACCCAACGGGGTCGGCCACAGAGGATGTCTCTGACTCATGAAATCTGATGTGTGACAGCATCTATGGATGAACAAAGTCCCAATGTCAACACTGGTTTCCAACATGCTATGAGATATGCTACAGAAAATGGTGGCTTTTGCTGGCAAGCACCAGTGTGACTCCCTGAGTGAGGTGCCAGAGTGCAAGTGACAGGTGGGCCTGGGTCTTTGCTGGGTAGACAGATCAGTAGTGACTCACCCACTCCACCCAAAAGCCCACCTTATACCACACACAGAGCGGCCAAGGGGAAATTAGGGAAGACAGTGATTTGGTGGTAGGATTTCAGAGGTAGGAAGAGGAGGCTCTCGAACGAATCCAGGTGCAGCTCTGTTTTCTACTGTTTACCACCTCTGTGAAGGCTACACATCAAGTGGCCACCTCCTGGCCCTAAGCACCCGGCTCTGAGCAAGGGCTGCTGCGGTCGTGGGGGGCTGCTGAGCACCCTGGGTCGTGCACCGAGGCGGGACTCCATCCCAGCGCTCCTTCCAGCCCTGCGCAGGGCTTGAAGTCATTTTCCAGCAGATGGTGGTTACTGCAGACCTATGCTAAGGCCGAATTCATGACCTCTGGCCCAATAACTTTAAAGAAAAAAACGGGGCTTCCGGCTCCTCCCACACGAGGACCTGCCGCACCCAGCAGGCACGCAACCTCCCCAAATACAGCTTGAGAGCAAGTCCTCACACTGAGGTGCAGCTCAGCGCTCCAGCGGATGGCGGGAGGGTGCCACGCTGGGGCAGGTGCCTGGCCATCAGTCCCTTACATCCTGCTCTAGCATTTTGGGAGCCAATTTCTACTTCCCCAAACATTATCCCTCTGCAAAGTCTCCCTGGAGCCCCTCACTGAGTCCTGACATCCACTCTGCAAAGCTGGCGTTGTGACTCCCATTTGGAAAGGACAAGGCTGAGAGCCACAGCCTGACCTATGGGCCACACAGTTGGCGGGGGCTCCGAGCCACGCTGCTGCTCTCTCAGGCCTGGAAGGTGGCCCCAGGCACCCAAATGCCGACACAGGCTTCGGGTCATCTCTGTGTGGAGCCAGCCCAGCCTCGGCGGCTCTGCTCTGGATCAACTGACTCAGGGCCCAGTCACTGACCACCTCTGGGAAACGGGATGCATGAGAAAGCTGAGTGGCAGACGGCAGCCTCAGTGGTGTGAGCGCAGTGCTGACCCCACTCAAAATATCAGTCCCTCCACTGAACACACCGGTAATGGTAAGCTGGGAAGAAAGCCGGTCTCCCTCTCCCCAAAATGGAGACACTGACACCCGTACCTTGGAGACTCTGGTAGAAATATCAAGGCTGACCACAGCACTCACCACCTCCACCGTGGATCAGCTTCTTGGTGCGAGGGCCACGTGCAGTCCCGGCGAGCCTCCCAGCCTCCTTTCCCATGCAGGGGGCCCTTGGGGACAGGCCACATGCCTCGCAGCACACGCACGGCTACTCAAACGCAGGTTCGGTGTGAAGGCCAGACCAATAGCATCCTCCCGGGGGTTGCGTTCAATGTCACCTTCTGGGGAGAGTTCTTTTCAAAAATACAGGACTTCTTCAGATGCTACCTACTGGGCTAACTGACAGGGCTTCAAATTCAAGTCAAGACGGCCTATTATTCTGTGGACTCAACTCACCTGGGTCCAAAACTACTTCTGGTGTGACCAGGGCTGGGGAGGCTGTTTTGGACCATTTTTCAAAAGTCAAATCCATTACTGGGGAAGAAAGTTTGCCAATACAGAGCATTCCAGAGTGCCCGCCATGGTGCTTGGTACCCAGTGGCCAGCCAATAAGCTCCTGGGAAGCTATACAAGGCACAGGGCCAAAGGCATCGAACAGACACTCCTTGGAAGTCTGAGATGTCAGATGCGAGTTTGAGCAATGTTAGGGAAACAGGCAGGGGCACGCTTTTGAAGATGGTAATGTTGGTCTGGAAATTCCGGTAGCTGGGCTTAAAATGAAACTATTACAGTAAGTGCCAACTGAGCGCTTACTAGGGACCAGGCTCCATTCAGGTGCTTTTCCCTGTGCAGTCCTCAAGGTCCCGCGTGATGCTTGTGCTACCATCATCCACTCTGCAGGTGAGAAGTCCCCCAGGCCAAGAGACAGCAGCCTGTCCAAGGTTGCCCTGGGGGCTGGTGGCAGGTGGGGCCAGTACTCTCCCATAAGCCTCCCATGCAGGTATCCCATGCTCGCTGCTGTCCCTCACAGCTCACCACAAAAAGTCCACAGCTCAGCTACTTCTTGGACTACTGTCCTGTCGCCCCTCAGTTTCCTCCTGGTAAAATGAGCTTCCCGCAATGGTGAGTGGCATCTGAGGGTGATGAGCTCACCCATGTGAAAGGTGCTCTGTATGTGGGAAGGACTGTGCAGATTTTAAGGCCCGATTTTCAATTCCTTGACTGTTCTGGCCCCCTTCATGAGGCATCCTTAACAACATGGTAGTTGGTGAGAGGACAGGAGCCCCTAGAAGACCCTCCTGCTCTCCCTGGATTCCTGGGCCTCCTCCCCTCTTCTGTAGTGCTACCTCCAGATGGCCTCTCTCAGGCTTTAAAAAGGCCTGATCTCAGCAGCTGTGGCTCCAGAGGCCCAGGCAGCCAGGGCCCGTGCAATGTACTCCAGGCAGGGCCAGGGGCTGACAGTGTCCTGGGGTTGATGAGAGCCCACTTGGAGCACCTGACGCAGGTTAGCCTCAGAAACAAGCACCCTTTCCCGGACCCCAACTTCTAACTCCACATTCAAGCTCTTTGCTCCCTGCAGACTAACTCTTGGCTCAGCTAACAGGAAAATATACAACGTTTTCAGCATTTTTAGACTTCCCTTTAATGACTGTTGATGAAAACGGGCTCAGTGGAAGGGAGTGCTTGTGAGGCAGAGCAGATCCTGAGCCCAGTGGCCACGTTGACCTTATGTTTCCAACCTGTCCACTGAGGGGACAGGATGTAGGGGTTCTGACCTGGTTCTGATCTGACCCATGGTCTAGGGGGGCTCTGACCTGGTTCTGATCTGACCCATGATATGGGGGAGCTCTGACCTGGTTCTGATCTGACCCATGGTATATGGGGGCTCTGACCTGGTTCTCATCTGACCCATGGTATAGGGGGACTCTGACCTGGTTCTCATCTGACCCATGGTATAGGGGGGCTCTGACCTGGTTCTCATCTGACCCATGGTATAGGGGGGCTCTGACCTGGTTCTCATCTGACCCATGGTATAGGGGGGCTCTGACCTGGTTCTCATCTGACCCATGGTATAGGGGGGCTCTGACCTGGTTCTCATCTGACCCATGGTATAGGGGGGCTCTGACCAGGTTATGATCTGACCCATGGTATAGGGGGTTTCTGACCCAGTTCTGATCTGACTGTGGCACAGCGGGGCTCTGACCTGGTTCTGATTTGGCTGATGCTTGTCCCCGCATTGGGGGCAGGTCAACAGGATGCATGAAGCTGTGCACCTCCAGCTGCACACCAGGAAGGGTGAATTCTGCTGTCATTTTTTTTAAATAAAAAAGAGGAACCCACAACACAGGCAATGTGAGTAACATTTCAGAGTAAAAGGACTTTTTAGAACAGTGATTCTCAAACTATGGTCTAGGGATTCCTGAGACCCCTTTAGGGGGTTTGTGAGGTCAGAGTTATCTCCATAGCAATACTAGGATGTCATCTGCCTTTTAGATTCTCATTCTTTTACAAGTGACAGAAGAGTTTTCTGAGGGCTATGTGAGGTGACAACACAACAGATTAAATGCAGAGGCAGATGTGAGAATCCAGCTGTCTTCCTTTGTGGCAGGCACCAAGGCAGTCCATTCTGCAAAAGTGGACAGCAGGCCACTCTTCTGAAGGGTCTGTCTTGGAAAACAGTCACCTTCATAAGCATATGACCTATGTTATCCTGCCATGGATTTACTGTTATTTTTAAATAAGTTAATACATTTAAAAAGTCCCACGTTTAATTTCCAATATGGGAAATGTGCATACTACAGCTCTCATCATCAAAAGCTCTTTGGGGTCCTCAATCATCTTAAAGAGGGGTCCAGAAGAATTGAGGTTCTGAAGGGTTAAGCCTACTCTGAGTCCGACCAGGCCCAGCAGGACTCTGTGTCACACATAGGAAGGCTCCAGTAGGCTCCATCTAGTCCTGGGCGTGCCAGAAAAGATGCAGAGCTCACCTGGAGGCTGGATTATGCTACCAGCCCCTGGAAATGGACCTTCCACCTGGCTGAAGTGTGGGGCACCTGGGGACAGTCTCACCTAGGAGGCTCACTCACAGAGGTGCGACACCACATCCTCGAAGCTCCCCCAGAGGTGTATTTGTACTCCCTTTCCCTATACTTAGAGTCTCCTAAACTTATTTAACAAAAGAATTATGCCTAAGACTTTAAGCACAAACTTAAGGAAGCCTACAGAGAAATGATTAAACTGTGACCGTCCTGGTATGAATGTGAATAATTATACGTTAACACCCTTTACCATTCAAATAATTGTCATTCAGCTCAAAGCTGAATAGCTGACTTCTGAATAGGTGCTAATGGTTCCTGAACAATAGCAGACATGCAGAGAACCACACTGTGCAAAAAATCAGAGGCAGGCAGGCAAGCAGGACGGCAAGTGGTCAAGCGCATGGACCTCGGCGCAGTCATGGTATCGCTGAGGTTAAGTACAGAAGGGAGGGAAATCAAGTCTGAGGTTTCTGGATCTTTGGAGCACTGGCTTTCTCTGCCTTCCCTTAGAGATGCTCGCAGACACGGGAGGCTCTGATCCCTTCCCAGCCTCCTCTGCAGGACAATGGAACACGCTTGCCTCCCACAATCCCAGACTCACAGGGCACAACCTTGTGATCAAACAGTGCGAAGGTGGAAAATCTGATTCTAGATGACACGTTATCAACGTATGCAAAACAATGACGTCCCCTCGTCTGGCCCGGAGTCAGCAAGGCCGGCCGGCGTCAGTTCACGCCTTCCATTTGTTGGTTCCACTGCAGTTGCTAGTGAGTCTCCGCCCCGTGCCATTTCATGCTCAATATGCCAATGGTTGCTAAAAACGCACTGACCTGCCCAAAGAACCTACACATGCAGGCTGCCCCTCAGCCAGCACAGGAACTCCTGTTTGTTCATCAGAAACATCTAGAAGCTTCTTGCTGGCATTCAGGAGGGAGGGAAGTCATGCTGGCTTTACCAGTAAACACTTCGCACTGCTCCTGCAAGGCTAGATATAAGCTGCTTCCCAAACCGGGGCAGTGCCCCATCCACCCCACTGCCCAAGCCCAGCAGACACCTCATATCTATACCATCTGACTGTGTTTCAGGGAAAGCTGACAAATCCAAGGGGGTGGGTGGGTCTGACTGCTCCCCACCCAGGTGGCTCCTTGAGTTGGTCTCAAGCAGCCCTGAGTTCTGTTCACTAATTTTCCATTGATTGCACTGCTGCTGACATTAGTTAACTTTTGAAGACCAACCCAGCAGAAAGGAGCTGGGCCCTAAATTTCTTAATGAATTACTCTTTACCACGGGACACGGATTATGCCATGGAGCAGGCATATCATGACTGACAGAGCTGTCAGAAGGACAGGCAAAAGGAAACTGGCAAGCTTTAATTTCTCTGCAGAGAAATGAGAGGATCTTTGGGGATTAATCTCAGTATCAACATTGAGCCTCTGCCTCAGGGCAGCTGAGGAATTCAAAAGGAGCTGTGCCTGGATTTTGAGTGATGGAATCTGGCTCCAATTGCACAGCTGGCTTTGGTGTCTCACCTATTCAAATGAGGACGAGGCGTGCAGGTGAGGTTAGCAGCTCGGCAGGACAGGGACAGGCAGGTGGCGGCAGGGGAGTGGGAGAGAAGGCCAAGGTGCTCACAAAGTCACTCAGGGCAGAAGGGCCAGGCTAGCAGGACACTGTGACCTGCTGTTCTCCTAGCTGGCACTGGGGTGCAAAGGTGCCTGCCACGGGTAGTGCGTAACACCATCAGACAGAGCCCTTGTGTCCCTTTGGCTTTTCACATGAGGCACCAAGTTTGTCCCCTGGAGTCTGTGGCTCATCCTGTTACAGAGGCAGAGCTCAGAGGGTCTCCCTGTCCACTCAGGTTCAGGAGCTCCGCACCCTCCAGCTCTGTAGGGTCCCTGGCACAGTCTGGCCCTCACCCCTCCACAGCCAGTGCCAGCAGCCCCACGTCAGAGCCGTCTCCCTTCAATGTGGGGTTTTCTAAGGTCACTTGAGTAAAAGCATGATGTTATCTGTATTTCCAGAATACAGAAGACTCATACAACGTGGGGAGAAGACCCAGTGTGGGCATGTTCAGATTTACCAATTGGTTCATTTGTTTATACTTATTCTGTGAGCAGCTACCGGGTGCTGACCTCTGTGACACACACTACAGGGTGACGCTGATGGCACTGGGGCCTGGGGGTGTCGGGGCTGGCACTCAGCAGTCATCACAAGCAGACGTGCCAAGACCAGGATGCGGAAAGCAGGGGGTGATGGGGAACACAATGGGGACCATGGTCAGGGAGGCTTTGGGGAGGTGACACTGGTGCTGAGACCTGCAGCAGGGGTGGTGGGAGGGGCCGATGCCTGACGTTAGGCGGCAGGCTCCAAAGGTCTGGCCCAGAGGCTTCCTCTTCCTGCCCACCAGGTCAGTGTGTCCACCGCATCCTTCAGGGCTGTGGAGAGGACCAGGAGGTCCACTGACAATCACAGACCTCCCAGACTCACCCAAGCTCCAGGTGCAAACCCAGCGTGCACTCAGCATCTCGCTGAGGCCATCCTAGGTTGCATCTTCACACTTGGGATATGGAGGCCATAGTTTTCATGATCTTTCCCTCAAATCTGCTTTCAAGGAATAAAAGTCCACCCTGGGATATACGCAAATGTCTTTCATTGTGGTTTTAACCTGCACTTCCCTAGTGACTGGTGAGGCTGAGCACTTTCTCATGAGTTAGTGGCCAATCTGTGTATATGTCTTTGTGAAGAAAATGTGAGATGTCTTGTCCAGTTAATTACTGGACTGTTTGTCTTTTTATTATGGAGTTACAGGAGTCTTCATGTGCCCTGCTCAGAAGTCCTTTGTCAGATACATGTTTTGTAAAGATTTCTCTCATTCTGTGGTTTGCCATTCATTTTCTTAATGTCTTTTAATAAAGTTTATTAATAATTACTTTGTTTTTTATTTTAGTGTTATAAAAAATGTGTGCCTACCCAAATCAGAAAAATACTCTTCATGTTTTCTTCTAAGGGCTTTAGAGTTTCAGCTTCGCATTTAGGTATATGTTGTAGTTCAAACTAATTTTTGTGTAAGGTGTGAGGTCAAGGCATGGTAAATAATGTTTTTCTGAAAATGTTTATCCATGGAAGCTAAGTTATAGGGATGCAAAGACATAAGAATGACACAATAGACTCTGGGGACTCGGGGCAATGAATGGGAAGGGGTGAGGGATAAAAAACTACAAATCAGGTTCAAGGTACACTGCTCAGGTGATGGGTACACCAAAATCCCACAAACCACCACCAAAGAACCTACTCGTGTAGCCAAATAGCATTTGTTCCCCAGAAACCTAAGGAAATAAATAAATAAATTAGGAACAAATTTCTAACCATTAAAGTGATCTGAAAATGGAATGGAAAAAAAAGAAAATGGATATGCAGCTGCTCAGCACCATTAGTTGCCCATAATTTTTATTTCTGATGGCATCTTCCTCGGTCACTCAAGCTGGAGTGCAGTGGTATGATCTCAGCTCACTGCAACCTCTGCCTCCTGGGTTCAAGTGATTCACACGCCTTAGCCTCCTGAGTAGCTGGAATTACAGGTATGCGCCACCACGCTAGGCTATTTTTTGTATTTTTAGTAAAGACAGGGTCTTGCTATGTTGGCCAGGCTGGTCTTGAACTCCTGGCCTCAAGTGATTTGCCCACCACGGCCTCCCAAAGTGTTGGGATTACAGGCGTGAGCCACTATGCCTGGCCAACAAGATTTTCCTTTCCTTATTGATCTACTTTCTCAAAGTGTATCATTGGTCTTTCTCAAAGATACAAGAACTGCAAAAATGTGATTCTCTATTCTGTCCCAGTGATCTGAGTTTGGATCCTCATTGCAGTGTCTTGATTACCGTAGATTTGTAGGAAGTCTTGAAACCAGGTAATGTAAGTCCTACAAATTCATTCTTCTTTTTAAAGATTGTTTTCAATATTCTAGGCTCTTTACATTTGAAATAATTTTTCAATCATCTGTAATTTAAAAGTGTGACCGAACTGAATCCAGAGGGCAATCTGTGTAGAGGTGACCTCTCTGCAACACTGGCTCTTCAATAACTAATAAAGATCCTTTTACTTAAGTCTTCTTTAATTTCTTTCAGCCACGTTTTTATGCTGGTTAGCAGAGAGGCCTTGCATATCTTTTAATAATAATCTTTAATAATGCTAATGTTAAATACATAAAGTAATTGTTTTATAATTTACTCTAAATTTCATTATATAAAAATAGAATATATTTTATGTTACAATTATATCCTCAAGCTTCTTAAATTCACCTATTAGTTTTAATTATTTTCAACATTAAGATATTCTATATAATTATGTGATCTGAAAATAAATAGTTTTACTTATACCTTTCTGTCAATGTATTCCTTTTTTTTCCTTCCATTTTTACATAGAACTCTTTGTTTTAAATTATTGTTGTCTTGTAGAAACATATACCAGGCTCTGGCTTTTTAAACCAGTCTGCTAATCTGTGTCTTTTTATTTGAATCTCAAAACATTTACATTTAATGTAATTATCAATATGATTTGGTGTAAGTCTACCAACTTGTTACTTTTCCCATCTGTTTTTTGTTCCCCCTTTAGCCTGCCTTCTTTTACATGTTTTTTTTCCCTTTAAAAGAATTAGCATCCTATTTTATCTTTTCTGTTGGCCTATGAGCTATAGAGTCTGGTTATTCTTATTGGTATTCTAGGATTTTTAATATGCATTCTTAATTTACCAAAGCCTGCCCTCAAATAATATTACGCTTGTTCACAATAATGTAAGAAACTTATAACAATATATTTCCATTTCCCCAGTCTCATTTTTTGTGCTACTGTCATATATTTTCCTTCTATGTGTATGCAAAATACATCTTTATTAATTTTACCATGAACAGTTAATCATCTTTTAAAGAAAATAATAGAAAAATTTTCATACTTGTCCACATATTTTCTAGTTCTAGTGATGTTTATTTATCTGAAATTTGCTCAACTTATAGTTCCGCAATAGCTGTCTGGTTTCCCGTGGTTTACAAATGCATGTATGACTTCATAATCTGCAACAGACTCAACAGACTCCTAATCTGTCGACGCCCGGAATTCTTTCCCTGTATAGTTCCCCTTCTCCCATACTCCGCCCACAAATTCCAGCCAGCTGGAGCACTAGGGCACACCTGGCAGAATATCTGCAGCATCATTAGTTTAAAAGGCAAAAGCTTCAGAACCCAAATGTCTACTGACAGAAGGAAAGAAAACCAATTATGGTACATTAACGAGATGGAATTCCATATAGTAGTTACACAGTTACCCATTTCCACAGGATTCAATATACACAGGTTTCCTAAAAATGTTGATTGAAAGCAGCCAGTCACAGGTAGTCTTCAGTACTATCCCGTTCACTGAAAATATGAGATGTGACACGGAGGTGGGAGAAGGCAGTGTTGGGGATGGTCCATTTCTTCATTTGGCTGGCACACGTATGACTCTGTCCTTTATTATTTATACCTCATAAGTCAGTTTTGAATATCCCTTTGTCCAAAGTAAATATTTCATAATAAAAATAATGAAACCGCCGGGCGCAGTGGCTCACGCCTGTAATCTCAGCACTTTGGGAGGTCGAGGCGGGTGGATCACGAGGTTAAGAGATCGAGACCATCCTGGTCAACATGGTGAAACCCCGTCTCTACTAAAAATACAAAAAATTAGCTGGGCGTGGTGGCGCGTGCCTGTAATCCCGGCTACTCAGGAGGCTGAGGCAGGAGAATTGTCTGAACCCAGGAGGCGGAGGTTGTGGTGAGCCGAGATCGCGCCATTGCACTTCAGCCTGGGTAACAAGAGTGAAACTCCGTCTCAAAAAAAATAAATAAATAAAAATAAAAAAAATAAAAACATAAAAATAATGAAACCATCAACGTGCTCAACATTCACTCTGAATGAAACTTTTGAAACTGCTGCTCTTCTCATCTGATAAAGCATGATCACAAATGTATTTATTTAGATATTTTTCTTTTTTTTTTTTTCCTGACATTTAAATGTACAACCCGAGAGGGAAAAGGAAAGACCCAAGTATTTGGGGTCCCTGCCCTGAGTTCTGCGTATGGGCAGGGAAGGCCCGTTCAATGTTCACAATCAAGAGAAATCCAGGCCCAGGAACATTAAACAAGACTGTGAAAATGGGCTGACACTTTCTTCATTCATTCATTCATTCACTCATTCACTCATTCATTGTCACAGCACTGGCAGGCACTGCTCTGAGTGCTCAGACAGAGAAGAATGCTCTCCTGCCCCATTTCAGGAGCACATGCTGGCAGGGTACAAATGCCCCCCTCACCCCAGCCGTGCAGCAGCGATGACCATGGTTGAGTTGGGCACTGTTTAGCTGGGTGCTCTTTGCCCCTCCATTCCCATCACTTGCTGCCTTCCTAACTGTATCCACAGCATATCAGAGAATGCCTCCTAGTACTGAGGAAACAGCTCTGGTGGACTGAAGGATACAGCAGAGAGCCGGGTGCTGTGGGAGGGTTTAGGGAGGTGACCCAGTGGGCCCACAAGGCCGTGGGGGCTGTGTTGAGCCAGGAGGGGCTGAGGTTGGCTCCCCAGACCCCAGTGACCCCAGCCCCACCACACTCACCCTCTTGCAGCAGCCTATGTGGGCACACGCTTTGAACCTGTCATCCCACAGTATAGGAGTCCCAGCAAGCAGCCATTTATTGTGGCCTAGAGCTTAATAGTGAGTAGGGAGAAGAAATCACAGGTTAAAAAATGTTCTTTTCCCAGTTACAATATGAATCGGCTCCATTCCTTTCATGTAGAAAGACGACAAAATAAACACTCCTTCTGAACAGCTGTGAGGCTGTTCCAGCCACACTTCCTGTAACTGGTACACACAGCAGGCAGGGGCAGAGAGCAGGCGTCCTTAGGAGGTTCTGCTGGGTGCAAAGAGCAGCACTTCCTAGTAACGGCCCAGTCTTCCCCGAGTTCCAAAAGACCAGGTGGAGTCAGCTGTGCCGACTTGCTGTCACCGGGACTTTGGAGAAAAGACTCTCTTTGAAATAAGCAGGTATTTCCTTTGCTGAGTGTTTGGTGGCCTCATTTTACCCTCATTACATTTTATGCATTGTTACTACCATCCTCACTTTACAGAAAGATAATCAGAGGCTTGGAAAAGGTGTTATGGGCTGAACTGTGTTCTGCCAAAATTGGTGTGTTGAAGCCCAAACCCTCGGTGTTTCAACTGTGTTGGCAGACGGGGTCTCAAGAGGTGAGGAAAGGTCCATGGGCTGCTCAGGTGGCCCTAATCCGATCTCACTGGTGTCCTTACAGGAGGGGGAGATTATGAATAGAGACCAGAGGAGAGGCCATGTGAGGACACAGCAAGGGGACGGCCATTTGCAGGGCCAGCAGGGCGGCCTCAGAAGCCACCAACCCTGCCGCTTGGTCCTGGAATACCTTCCAGGCTCCAGAGCTGGGAAAGATTTCTGTTGAGTAAGGCCCCGGCCGGCAGCCCTTTGTTGTGGTGGTCTGCTCAGATCAGTGCAAAGGCTAAGAGTGTTTCCTGAGGTTGCTCCAGCTCGCACTGGGCAACCACACGGCACAGGCCAGCTAATGGCCCTGACACAGGAGTAGGGCCCACGTGGCGACAGTACGTCTGGGCATGCACAGGTTCTGACTCTAGACAGCCTGGGAAGGTGACATGCCTGATCAGAAGGTGACACCTGAGCGGGCACCTGGACCAGCTCTAGACATCCTGGGAAGGTGATGCGCCTGAGTGGAAGGTGACACACCTGCATGGGCAAACGGACCAGCTCTAGACATCCTGGGAAGGTGATATGCCTGGGTAGAAGGTGACACACCTGAGTGGGCACACGGACTAGCTCAAGATATCCCGGGAAGGTGACACTCACTAGGAGAGGGCAAAGGAAGGGTAGGAGGTATGTCTGGCTTCATCCCTCAGATGCTGGAAGACCCTCACTGTGCCCAGGTCGAGGTGAGAAGGTGAGGGGGTAAGTGATTGATCCATAGCTCCTCAGAGACACTCACTCTCGGATCCACTGTGCCAACCTGGAGGGAAAAATTGTGCTTTGAAACGGAGGGCAAGCAGGGCCAGGCCTGACCTCATTTCTCCGGGGCAGGGGCAGGAGGGCAGTGACTATGACCCACACTCAGCAGTGCGAGTCTCTAGCTCCCCTGGCTTTGGTTTTCCTCGCTATACAATAAGAGGGAGCTGCTGGATTCCACGGGGTTCCGACTCAAGGAGCCACCTCTCCAGGAGCACCGCTGCCTTTGCAGGCCGTCACCCCGTTCCAGGTCGAAGCCTAAAGCTCCCTGCGCGCATTCAGCATGTGGAGCAGAAGAGATGATCCCACCTTGTAGCTCTGGTCATGTAAATCACATTCATCTTTTATGGGACTAGAAGTCCTGGCCTAAAAACCGAGAGATTATCTCAGAGGCCAAACCAAAGTCGTGTCCCCACACTGGGGTCATGCTGTGGTCAGCTGGCTAACACAGAGAGAGCTTTGTGTGTCTCTTGCAGTGTGTGGGTTGACACCGAAACATCCTGGGGGCAAGGCCAGACTCCATTTCCAAAATCTCCACCAAGGCCAGCCCTGAAGAGCATGCAGGAGCTGTGGACCTGTCAACCCTGACACTGATAAGATCAGCTTTTTAAATATAAACTGGGCCGTTAATAATATTTAAATGTATTGCTTTCATACAAATAAACACCATCCCCCAATGAAATTTTCAAAAAGAATCCTGTTTTCTAGAAAAGGAAACAGGCATTACTGCTGCTCACTGTCCCCAGAGAAGTCACGGTCCCCGGCCAGGTGCGCGGCATGGAGAGACCTCCGCCGGCCAGCCGTGCGTGCGTCTAAGACGCAGGCTGTACCGTACATCAAAAGGTGTTAATGGTTTCAATATTTATCTGCTGCAGGGAAGCACTCTAAAAAGAAGACAGAAAAAAATTCTGCTAATGGCTGTGTCTTTGCCATTAAAATGAAAAGCTTAATGCATCTTATAATCAGAGGACAATTTGCAAATCATTAAGAGAAATGTAAAATTCCATTAAAATACAAATCAAGAGACTCTCCCTGGACTAATAATCTTTTTGATATTATTTTGCATTTCACCATTTCTGTTCCAATACCCAGGTCCCAGAAATGATCAGCCACTGAACACGGTATTTACCACAGCCTACTTCTTTAACGAGAGGCCCGGAGAAGGATGATCTGCTATTCAGAGCAGGTACTAATGAAGAATTCCATATATTCTGAAATTTAATTAAAACCCCAAAGATTTCAAATTAGATGCAATTTGAAATGCCTGGGGCAGAAATACATGCACTTGCGTGGCAAGGGTATCACACTGAAAGCTGATACCGTAATTGGTCTTGATGTATTTTTGTGTTGCTGGGCTGAAGCACAGAACTCATAACCATATAAAAATTCTCTGTAGAGTACCTGCTCATTGAAAATGCCATCACTCAGGTAGTCCTCTACTAAATTACCATGCTACTAAAATGCACAAAGTGATTCGGAGAGCGGAGCGGCACAGCTGGCCGACGCCGCCAATGAGTTATGCATGCGTCAACGCGGCCTTTTTTCTTAGTAAAATATGCTCAGTTGAATATTAAAATATAATTGGCATTCAACCTAAGTAGCTTAAACCATTTTGTTATCTTCTTTTAAACCGATTTGGCTCCTCCACAGTTATTTTCAAGGATGCGATTCACAAACTAATGATACCATCATCTTCAGCTGGATTTGGGCTGTTTCACATTTGTCATAAATAGGTGCGGTTTCTACAGCCTTCTAGGGATAGCCTTTCATATTAGCTGCTCTTGAACATCAAAGGCCCAATTCTTGGGGAGAAGGGGGGGGATGTGCCATTTCTGTTGGTTCTTGCATATTTTATTCTGAAAAGAGGAAGAGATGCGAATTTTCTATGAAAAGTCGGTGTCTTGGGCAAGCAGGAAGTCCTTACGTGTCTCCTGAGCCCAGTTGCTAGGTCTTCCTAAAACCATCTGAGTAAGGCAAGGCTGAAGAGAAAATCAGGCTATTGGGCAGGTGGGGGATGACGGAGGCCAGTCCAGAAAGGAATGTGCATTTTTTTTAAAAAGCAGTCAGTGTGTGCACACACACCCACACGTGGAAGGCTATGGTCAGGTCCCTTTTCTTACACAATATGTGTTTGTGCAATGATTAACAACAGTTCTCAAGGAAAAAAAGGAGTTGTCATAGTAACAGCTGCACTGTCTATGTTTACGCTGGCGGAGAGCATGGGCTCACCAGAGCGGCTGCTTCCTGGCTGTTCCCAATACTTAACCTTAGGATTTGGAGGGCAGAGAAAGCCTGATCCGAACTTAACTGAGGCAAGTATTTAAGACTTTCGAAAAAGGACTTTCTTTTCCTCTATTTCGTGTTTCAATTTACTTCCTCAGGAGAAACTTCTCATCGGGAATGGAAACGTGCCGCAGAGCGGGGAGACGCCCCAGCTGAGCCTCAGGAAGTCTGCCGTCTGGAGGACGCTCCCATCTCCACGCGGCCTCGGAAGCTATCCCGACGGCTGCACACCTCAACAGGAGGGAGGGCTTCCCTCTATGTAAATATTTGCTTTTTCCATTCTGACACATGAAACAACATCTGAAGAGGGACAGAGACTCATGAATCTTACATTCTGAGTCAGCCTGAACATAAGGATTGCAGGCAAAAACCACGTGTGGGAAAGCATTTACGCTGTCATCGTTTTCACACTTATGGCTCCTGCGGTAGGTTTTTGCCATTACCACTATTAATGTCATACCAATATTTACATATTTAATGTATTGATAACAGTCAGTTATTTGTACATTATTGAAATATCATTTTCTCTATCCACACAGGTAGTAGAGATAATTCCACTTATTATTGCTAGAATTATTTCAAAATGCACTAACATTACCTGTTAAATATGAATGTATATTTTATGACAACAAAATAGATTAAGGTAAACATTCTCTTTTGGAGCAGCACATGCCCCACTAATGACTACAGTGGAAATAGAAATTTAAAAAAATATGTAAGTGAAAAATGTTTCCTACTTAAAAACACAGAAAATTCCTATTTTTCAAAGCCCATTTAAAAATAAAAATTATTAAAGAAAGCAATAATGCAATTTACATTTCCTCATGACAGAAACCTGGCTACTTCTGCTTTTTGAGAAGTCCGTTCAAGGCCAACGTCAGAACACTGCCGACAATCCTTCTAAAGGCATTCGTGTGATTAATATGACTTAATTTTTAATAGAAGCCATCACTGATTTACTGTTTAATTACTTCACCAAAGTTACATTTTAATGTGAATATTTTCCCACAAAAGCAGCACTCACAATAATTTTAAATATTGCAAGTCCTGTTTCTTGTAATAGAGACCCTAGTTATGTCCAATAGGTTTGAAAGTAGCTGACTCTTGGCCAGGTGCGGTGGCTCACGCCTGTAATCCCAGCACTTTGGGAGGCGGAGGCGGGTGGATCACCTGAGGTCAGGAGTTCAAGACCAGCCTGGCCAACATGGTGAAACCCCTGTCTCTACTAAAAATACAAAAAAATTAGCTGAGTGTGGTGGCGAGTGCCTGTAATCCCAGCTACTCGGGAGGCTGAGGCAGGAGAATCACTTGAACCTGGGAAGCAGAGGGTGCAGTGAGCTGAGATTGCCCCACTGCACTCCAGCCTGGGTGACAGAGTAAAACTCCATCTTAAAAAAAAAAAAAAAAAAAAAAGAAAGTGGTTGACTTTCAAACAGTCCTCTTGGTTACCTCTCAGGCTTAGTAAATGCTCTGTGTGGCCCAGCAGCCATGAGTGAAGGCTGCTTCCTTTTACCCTGACTCATGGAAACCTCTTACATTCAGGACGAAACTGTCACCCAACTATGCTTCTGTTACAGGCACTGTGGTATTGCTGATTAGTCAGAGAGCTCCTGGCACACAGACACCCTGAGTTTCCTGGGATTCAGCAGGCCGTGGTTCTGTTCCAGTCACCGCCAGCAGACCAGGAGCCGAGCCCCTTTCCTAGGAGAAGAGTGGCATTTCCTCAACAGCAAAACACTCCTTCAAGGGACATGACACAGTTTTTAAGTCTCAAACAAAAATAGTTATTAAATGAGAATGTCAGGCTTAGTATAGAGTAAAGCACACAGCAGAAGCATTCATAAGAGCTGCATCCGTTTTGATAAATTCCTTTAGAACGACAATTCTCAGAAACGGGGCATGAGCATGGGTCTGCCCATGCTAAGGTTTCAGTGTATCCTGGGGAAGGGTAAGAAGTATAAACATTTGCAGGTAGAATATTATGAATGAGATTTCTAGAGGATTCTGATACACACTCCCTCCAACACCACTGGATGAATTAAGATCTAAGGGTCACTTGAAAAAGGGACTCACTTGAATAAATCACAGTTGAAAGTTTAAAAACTATCTCCTAGCCCAAGATGTTGTTCACAGTATAAAGAATAAGAAAGTCCTCATGACAACTGCTAGGTAGGAAACTGCATAATAAAACACGAGAAAATGAACTAAGACACAATCTGAACCTCAGGTTCTTTGGTCCATGAAATTCACCAACATGCCGGAGTGTAGCTGGTCAGTCCAGCTCAGAAGCTGAGAGTGACGTGCTCCACTGTTACTGCGCTGGCCTGGACAGGCAGTCCACAGGGGCAGTCCAAGCAGGCGGAGCCCAGGCAAACCAGGAGAGCTTGGGTGCCTGGGGGCTCTGTGGGGGTGCCTTGGGGCTCTGTGGCCATGCCCTGCTGAAATGAGGCTTTTAGATGCTGGGGGCTGGGAGCCCCCAATCTGGAGTGGCCTTCAACAACATTCTGGATTATCTGACATTCTTGTTCTGCTGAGGGGCTGGAGGTGATGTAGCTATAAACATGAGCCAGGACAGGTGATGGGAACCACATCAGTGGGGGCTTCCCACGAAAGCCAGGCCGTGTGCTGGCAGGTGAGACCCTGGGAACTAGTGGCATGCGCCTCCAGGCAGCTCTGAAAGGGAAGGCCATCAGTGGGGATCTGGTCTTCTGCACCCACAAGGGGATAGGTTCCTTGGGGCTGGGCTGGTATAAGTAAAAGTCCCCAGAGCAGAAGACCCCTCCTCACCTCTGTCCCCACCAGCGCTCCCTCTACCCTTGTATTATACACTCCTTTACTTTCACTGATCCCTGGCCTATTTTGTTTTTAAACATTCCAGCTTCTCTCTGTGTGTCAAGTTTCTGGATCACAGAAATGCACTGGGCTTTCCTCTCCGCGGTAGAAATGATGAGCGGTCCTGGTCGTGGCCCCTGGTACTCACTGCAGACACCCAACAATCCCACCGGCCACCTGGAAATCTGTGGGCCTGCCACCCCCTCTCAGCTGCAGATTGGGCCTTCTTTTCACTTTTCCCAGCGAAGGTTCCAGAAGACCATAGACTTTGATTTCTACATTTGCTGTCCCAGAAAAGGAGCACAACAGCTCTAAGGCTGAGAGACTTACATTTTCACCAGCTGTTTCTTTCCACTTAAGTGCGGTGCTGTTAGCCTCTAATCAATAAACGGGCATCGGAAGGAGGTTTACAAACCATCCACCAGGTCAAATCTGAGCACGGTCAGTCACGTCTAGGAGCCCTCATTCCAAATCAAGGAGAGCAGTGCTGCAAATGCAGCTCCTACTTTATTCTCTTCTAATTGGTTATTTTTTTTTAAGTTCATGGAAAGTATTGGTACAAAGTGCCTGAAAGGACAAAGCCTGCATGCTGCCATGATCTATGTGGAAGCCACAAGAAAAACATGCCCTCTTAGCTGCAGAAAAACTCAGGCTGGAACACACCTGATAAGGCACAGCTTAAGAACACCAAAACGGGCCCTGGGTCCTTCGGGTGAGGAACGCTAACGTGCCTCTTTCCAGGAAAACTGCCTGCTTGGGCGCCCATCAGGGGCAGGCTTTTTCCCGGATGTGAGAAGGAAGCAGAATGGGGTGGTAGGGGCTGGATGAGCCTTTGCTTGGCTCTACAAGAAGGATTTCTAATCTTACAGGGCTGGCTCCGGTGAGGACCCGGGTAACGCTGCTGCTCTCCTCTCCTCCCCTCCCTCACCATCCTCTCCTGGGACGTGCGCCTTCCAGGACTCATGCGGTCCCCACTGGAAGCACCAGCAAAGAGGGACCATCTTACAGGGCACGGTGGGAACACGGTGAGCTCACCCTGAAGGGCCTTTCCCTTAACTCTGGGGCAGGGCTTCTGTTAGAGGCTCTTTTGAAATGAGGAGTTCAATGGAGACACAAAAATACAAAACCATGAATCTTTTCTGAGACTCTGTAACAGAAGTTAAATAGAAGTTACAGAAACTTACTTCTAACAGCAGGTATGAAAAAATGGAGATTTTACTGCTGTCATGCAACTGGATTTCATAGCTGTAAGCCAATAGCTGTGACGAAGGAATTATTAAAGTGTTAAATATTTCATTTAAAAGGGAACATTGCAGTCACTTTACAAAGAAAACTCAGAACTCGTCTGTTGAAAGCCTTCATCTGTGAGAAGGCCAAGGTCCCCGCTAGGTTTCCCACAGCCTCTTGTGGGCAGCCCCGAGCCTGGTCCCACCGTGGCAGGAGCAGAAAGGCCCCGGCCACAGGCCCTCCCTCAGCAGCCCGGGGTCAGCCACACCTGCTGGCCGGGTCTCGGTGGGTGGGAGGCTCAGGGACCGGAGGACATGTCCAAGAGGGTTCTGTATCTGAAAGTCCATCCTCACTCTCTGCAGGTCTGCTTTTCTTGAACTCATTATAAAAAGCGACTTTTGGCAAACCAGGGTGGAAAGAATTTCTTGTTCTAACTGAGCTGGCTGCTGACCTCTACGGCTTCTCCAGGAGGCATCTTAAATAAATAAACACGCAGAAATCAGGGAGTGTTCAGAGAAAAGTTTAACTGATATTTCATTATAAAAGAAAAAAGTAAGACTGTATTTCAAAAATAATGGCTTCATTAAGTATTTCTTGAGGAAAAATGAATGAGAAATAAATACAAAGCTGACCCTTGTGAGAGGCTTATGGGGGAAAAATGACCTCCCTGAAAAGCTGTGCTGGGTGACAAGATGCGAGCTCTCGGTCACAGAGTAGCTAGCAAATGGATTTTGTTGACACTTTAAAGAACACCAGAAAAGCAAACCAAAAAAGCCAAAAAACCCAAAACCAAGACAACTTTGACTAATTTCATTTTAGGAAATGAGCTGACTTAAACAGCACTCAAGGGAAATCAGAATACGGTTCATTGGACAGGTCAGCTCTGCCCCTCATCTGTGCAGCAGGACAAGGAGGCTTCCTTCCAGAGCTGCCGGGCCTCCCACTGGGAAATCCTACCTGTCTTGACCTCACAATGAGGCAGCCCCGGGGACCTCCAGACACCTGGTCGGAAAAGGCAGCTTCACTGTCCCTTGGCAGACATGCCCCGACAGCCACCTAGTTACTAACCTGTCTTTCTGTCTTTGGAAATTCCCCAAGATAAGAAGTTGAACCACCTGAAATTTTTAGTATTTGATTAAGTTTTAACCTCAAAAATAGCAATTTCATATGGTTCAACATAATGCATATTTTTGTGGTTAGCCTTAAAAAAAAAAATCAAGAAAAGCATGTTCATTGCAGAGAGAAATCCTGGAAAGGCGAGGTGGTACGGTGAAGAGGCGGTGTGCAGGAGAGAGGGTCTTCGTGTGGCAGGACAGGCCTGGGGATGGGGCGAGAGCTTGGTACTGTGCGGCCCGGACTTTGACAAGCCGGGGCTTCAGAAAGAAAGGGTGGATGTGTTGGAGCTCAAGGTTGAGCTCAAATACAATCTCATTTTAAAGAACAGATTGAAATAGATAAACCTGGTCTAAATCTCAGAAGTGGGAATATGGTGAAAAATGATATGCAAAAAGTATGTTAAACATATACAAAAATTAACATGCACAGAAAAGGGAATTGGCCAAGGAAACATTCATTCCACGTTACAATGGACCCGTTCCTCTCAGTCAGCAAAGCAAGTTGATTTCTATGACTCCACAGCTTCCACAGGGCTCTGAGAGGTCGGAAGACTTTTCCCCTAAAGACCTACCCCCTCACTGTTGATTTCACTGGTGTTATGAGATACCAACTGGACAGAGACCAAACCAAACTCATCCGGACAGAAAGGAGCACATCCACGTCTGGGAGAACCAACTAACTCCCTGTTAGCAACCATCCACCATCCACCTCCCCTTCTTCAAACAGTAAAATCTGCACACTGGCCCCTGCCCAGGAGTCAATGGTTGAGCTAGATGTTAAAGACCTGGCTTGCACATGCTGTGGAGGGGACTCGCAGCCCCCACCGCAACCACTAACCATTGCAGGCAGACCTGGTGCAGGGGACTCCAGCCCCCACCCCAGAGAGAAGACCCCGGAGCTCAGCACCCTGGGCCTACAGCCAGCCTCAGAGTTCCCGGAACACCGAGAGAAGGATGTGAGAGGCTGGCACACTCCCACCCCAGAACTTTGCTGAAGTGGACCTCATCCCAGCTGGAGGTACTGCACTGTAGGGCTTTCCAAGAGGGGCGGGGCCGTGGGGTAGCCAGACAGCCTTTCTCAGTATCCTAGTGGCTACTTTGAGGTCTTCCTGGTCACCAAGACCTATCATGACCTGCCGGCCCAGGAAGCAGCCTGGCCTGTTGTGGGCTGAAAGTCAGGGAGGCAGGGGTAAGCGCAGCCAATCCCAACTCTCTTTAAGCAGTAGGGGCTTGACCGAGGAGCCCCAGGCGTGCGTCTGTCCTCGGGTCTAGGAGCAGCAAACACTGCCGTGGGCAGAAGTAAGGGCGGAGAGGCTCACTGGGGCTCAGCGCTTGCGGGGGTGGTTTGGGGACTGATTACTCCTAGTGACACCCTCCTTGCTGGCCACCCCTGTCCCGGAGTACCTGTCACTGCTGCGGAAGAACCTCCTGCGGTTCTTCCTGGCCTGCCTGTGCGCATATTGCTGTCTGGACCCTGGTGAGACCAGGCCAGCAGGGTCTAGCCCCACGGGCAGGACCACTATATGACCTGGAGAACACTCAGGATTTTCATGCAACTTTTCCCTTTAAGTTTTTCATGATGTTATACAACAAGCCTCAGGTGACTTTCAGGAGTTTGCGGGCTCGTTCTCCCAGCCTCCATCCGATTACACAGAAACCTCCTGGCCTGGTTCTACCAGAGAACTCTTCTGTCCTGAGCGCTTACACTGCAGCTCAGGTTTGAGGAGGAAAAAAGCCTGCTGGGCAGTTCTGCAGCCTTGCTCCTCCTAGCAGGCTCCTCCTGGCAAACAGAGGTTGTACAGAGAAGAGTTCCCCACTCTAAGATCCCCAAGCCCAACTTTAACAAACAAAACCAATCTCTGACTTCCTTGCGCATGCAGCAACAGCCTGCCCTGTGCCCGGCCTGTCACGTGCACAGTAAGCAGGTCCCCCACACCGTCAGCCTGGCTCGCTGGCTCCTGGTGCTGGGTAGAGGTGGGCCCCTAGCAGGCGGCGGCCCAGAAGGCTTGGCAGTGCCTTTGTCCTGGCAGTGACCCACTGGTGGGCACAGATGATGAGAGGCTTCTTGGATGTCTTTGGTTCCAGGCAAAGGCCCACCCACTCTAGCTTCCCACGCGCCCATCCCAGAGACCCCACTGAACCCTTCTGGAGACAGTTGTAGACGATTCAGAGGACAGCACCGTGCCCAGTTCATTACAGCTGCATGGCTTCAGTTCATTGTGCACAAAACACGCTCATGGCTTCATCTGTTTGCTTGTCTGACTTTGTTAGGGAACTTGGGTATTAGCCCAACCTTCAGGGGCTTCTCCACCTGCTTCCCCTGAAAACTTCCCTCCGTTTTCAAGTTTGTTTTGTGCTGAGAAGCACAGCAGCAATGAGAATACCACTAAACTTACCCAGCAAATCCCATTTGAAATTCCAAACTGCTTTAAATTCACCACATCTAAAATCTCAAGGTAATTTTCCCTTTAAGAATATACATGGGTAAAACTATAGACATCACATAGGAACATACACCCATTTATACAAAAATGATTATGAAAATATCACTATGCAAAGTACATTTCTGATATGTGTCTAGAATGACTTAAGTTGCTGTGATTAACTTCTGTACTGAGCAGAGTTAAACCAAAGCTTTAAAAGAAATACCTGGGAAATGTTTTAGGTTACCACAAGCTGTAAGCAGGCTATATACAGGTAAGTTCTCAGGCCATCTCTTAAGACAGCATATGTCTAATTATGGTTTGAGAAATTAAAAGTAAAACTCATCCCAGGGGATCTCAGGCTGCTACCTGCTATGATGTAAGTGTCACCAACTGAGTGCATGGGAGTGGCTGCGTGTCCACGCACAGTCTCCTTTTCTGTGCTGTTGGCAAGCAGGTACTTTTAGCTCACAATAACCTTATTGAAAAATTTACTGCCATTCAGATGTGTTCCTATTTAAACCTTTCAGCCAGTGAGAGTCAAGAGTTGATCTGCATGCATCATTTTTATGGCCTTGCCAAGAATTATGCAACCCTGTGCCAAAACTAACACCGCGCTGGAGTGGGTGGAGGCGGTGGAGCCCGGTGCCTCCAACTCGGCCACATGCTGTCTCTGCTTCGCTGATGTAAAAATACCGAGCTGGTGTACTCAATAAAGTGAGCTGTGATGTCAGAGATTGTGAGTAAGTCAAACTCCGAAAAGGACACCTCGCAGATGGCTGAGTCACCGACCTTGCTGGAAAACGGGGTGGTGAAGAGCCGGCACGGGGAGCTCCTCGATGGCCTCTGGCTGCTGGAAATAGGCATTCAGCCAGGCTGCGCACTGCTTCAGGGGCTCGGGACCTCTGAGAACCTCAGCAGGGGCTGGGACCTCCATGGCACTGCAAAAGTGAGAACAGGGGCTTAGTAAACCTCTGGGCCCTGCCTCCACACATCGCAAAAGCAAACACCTACTGCCTCTAAACGGTCAAACACCTGAGGCTGCTTCACATGCACATGTCTCAATCACCTGCATGGCAGGAAGGAGGACTGGCCAGACGGGGATGCCCGAGGCCCTGTACCCACGCTCCGCCTTCGGCCTCCAGGACATGCGCTCTGGGAGTCCGCATCACAGCTCAAAGCAACCCAAGTGACAGTGTCCCTTTGTAAGACTCCCTCAGATGGCACAGCTGCACCTAAATCATCAAGCACTATCAAAAAGATTTTCCAGAAACATCAACTGTCATAAGACTGCACCACAGCCCACCCCAGCCCAACAGCGAAAGGCCACATCCACGCGTCCTGCCTCCTCCATGGTTGCGCTGTTCAGGGGATTCCTCGGGGTTCACTTTCCGTCCTGATTCCCATGCTCCCAAGGGCCTCATTTGTGTTTCCTTTGCTGGCAAGTCTGTCCTTTCAGGGGCAGCCCTGTGCCTCACATGCCTGTGTCTACTCATTTCTTTCTCACATCTTCCTGGTGGCTTTTTTTTTTGTGAGATGGAGCTTTGCTCTTGTTGCCCAGGCTGGAGTGCAATGGTATGATCTTCGCTCACTGCAACCTCCATCTCCTGGGTTCAAGCAATTCTCCTGCCTCAGCCTCCCAAGTAGCTGGGATTACAGGCATGTGCCACCATGCCTGGGTAATTTTGTATTTTTTAGTAGAGACAGGATTTCACCATGTTGGCCAGGCTGGTCTTGAACTCCCAACCTTAGGTGATCTACCTGCCTTGGCCTCCCAAAGTGCTGGGATGACAGAAGTGAGGCACCGCATGGCCCTCTTGGCTCTTTCCGGCTGCTCTCCTCCCTTCCATCTCCTGCAGTTTGAACCTGTGCCTCTTGGAGTCACTTCAGACTGTTTCGTGGCTGCTTCTGCTTGGGGTGCTCATTCTCCTGTGGCTTCCATCTGGTGGCCCCTCATGGAAAGGATTCATCTCCAGGAGGGGTGGATTTTCTGGGGTTCTGTTCCAGGGATGGAGGACGCAGCCCTGAAGGGGAGGCTTGCCCCCGCCACCTGGGCTGAGGAGTGCAGGACACATCCCATTGTTATTTCCTGTGAAGCCCTGGTACTGGGTCTGATTTCTCCAGATGACTCCCCTCCTTCCCTGCCTCTCAAGGTCCCAGACACATGGCAGGCTTCCCCGGGACGTCCCAGACTTGGAGGGTGGAAGTTTTCTAGTTCCCTTTAGCAGACAATGCTGCTCCTTAGGCTTCTGTGAAAAGGTGGAAACAGTCTCTGCACTCCACAGCTCCTGCAGGCCCTTCACCCTCCTTCCTGGGCTCCCTTGGAGGACTGCACTGCGATCTACAGAATGCCTCTCCTGGACACACATGTGCTGCCCCAGGACAGTCCAAATAAAGACTGCATTTGCCTGCAAGTGCAGCCCTGCAC
Organism: Callithrix jacchus; assembly: GCF_049354715.1. NCBI lineage: Eukaryota > Metazoa > Chordata > Mammalia > Primates > Cebidae > Callithrix > Callithrix jacchus. The sequence continues at coordinate 123,034,901 of NC_133513.1, read as the reverse complement.
AGGAGGCAATACAGCTGGAGCACCATCCCTAACTGTGTCCATACAAAGCATGGGTGGCCGGTGGGGCAGGTCCATGGAGAGGAGGCAACGGAGCCATCCTGGGTGTAGGACGAACAGTGTGAACACACAGTGTGAACAGAGATGCAGAGTGAACATGAACGCAGAGTGAACACAGACAGTATGAACACGGATGCAGTGTGAACACAGATGCAGAGTGAACACATGCAATGTGAACACACTGTGAACAAAGATGCAGTGAACACATGCAGTGTGAACACAGATACAGTGTGAAGACAGTGTGAACACAGATGCAGAGTGAACACATGCAGTGAACACAGGTGCAGAGTGAACAGATGCAGTGTGAACACAGATACAGCGTGAACACAGTGTGAACACAGGTACAGAGTGAACACATGGAGTGTGAACACAGATACACAGTGTAAACACAGATGCAGAGTGAACACATGCAGTGAACACAGGTGCAGAGTGAACACATGCAGTGAACACAGATACAGAGTGAACATAGTGTACACAGATGCAGTGTGAACACATGCAGTGTGAACACAGGTGCAGAGTGAACACATGCAATGTGAACACAGATGCAGAGTGAATACATGCAGTAAACAGTGTACAGGTGCAGTGTGAACACAGATGCAGAGTGAATACATACAGTGTGAACACAGACGCAGAGTGAACACAGTGAACACAGATGCAGTGAACACATGCACTGTGAACACAGATGCAGAGTAAACAGTGTGAACAGATGCAGTGTGAACACATGCAGTGAACACAGTGTGAACACAGGTGCAGAGTGAACACATACAGGTGAACACAGATGCAGAGTGAACACAGTGTGAACACATGCAGTGTAAACACATGCAGTGAACACAGTGTGAACACAGGTGCAGTGTGAACACATGCAGTGTGAACACAGTATGAACACAGATGCAGAGTGAACACATGCAGTGTGAACAGATACAGAGTGAACACAGACGCAGAGTGAACACAGTGAACACAGATGCAGTGAACACATGCACTGTGAACACAGATGCAGAGTAAACACAGTGTGAACACAGATGCAGAGTGAACACAGTGTGAACACAGGTGCAGAGTGAACACATACAGAGTGAATATAGATGCAGAGTGAACACATACGGTGTGGACACATGCAGAGAACACATGCAGTGTGAACACAGATGCAGAGTGAACACAGTGTGAACACATACAGGTGAACACAGATGCAGAGTGAACACATGCAGTGTGAACACAGATACAGAGTGAACACATGCAGTGTGGACACAGATGCAGAGCAAACGCATGCACTGTGAACAGAGATGCAGAGTGAACACATGCAGTGTGAACACAGATACAGAGTGTACAGTGTGAACACAGATGCAGTGAACACAATACAGAGTGTACACAGTGTGAACACAGATGCAGTGAATGCATGCAGTGTGAACACAGATACAAAGTGAACACAGATGCAGAGTGAACGCATGCAGAGTGAATGCATGCAGAGTGAACGCATGCAGACTGAACACACAGAGTGAACACAGTGAACACATGCAGTGTGAACACAGATGCAGAGTGAACACAGTGTGAACACAGATGCAGAGTGAATGCATGCAGTGTGAACAGAGTGAACACAGTGAACACATGCAGTGTGAACACAGATGCAGAGTGAACAGTGTGAACACAGATGCAGAGCGAACACAGTGTGAACACAGATGCAGTGTGAACACATGTAGTGTACACAGTGTGAACACAGATGCAGAGTGAACACATGCAGTGTGAACAGTGAATGCATGCAGTGTGAACACAGATGCAGAGTGAACAGTGTGAACACAGATGCAGAGTGAACACATGCAGTGTGAACACAGATGCAGACTGAACACAGTGTGAACACAGATGCAGAGTGAACACATGCAGTGTGAACACAGATGCAGAGTGAACACAGTGTGAACACAGATGCAGTGTGAACAGTGTGAACACAGATGCAGAGCGAACAGTGTGAACACATGCAGTGTACACAGTGTGAACACAGATGCAGTGAACACATGCAGTGTGAACACAGAGTGAATGCATGCAGTGTGAACACAGATGCAGAGTGAACACATACAGAGTGAATACAGATGCAGAGTGAACACATACAGTGTGGACACAGATGCAGAGAACACATGCAGTGTGAATACAGATGCACAGTGAACACAGTGTGAACACAGATGCAGAGTGAACACATGCAGTGTGAACACAAATATAGAGTGAACATATGCAGTGTGGACACAGATGCAGAGAACACATGCAGTGTGAACACAGATGCAGAGTGAACACAGATGCAGTGAACACATGCAGTGTGAACACAGAGTGAACGCATGCAATGTGAACACAGATGCAGAGTGAACACAGATGCAGAGTGAACACATGCAGTGTGAACACAGAGTGACCACATGCAGTGTGAACACAGATGCAGAGTGAACACAGATGCAGAGTGAACACAGTATGAACACAAATGCAGAGTGAACACATGCAGTGTGAACACAGGCGCAGAGTGAAGGCCTGGGGGACCAAGACTCACAGGAAGGTGGGAAAGGGCTGCGCATGCCAGGACGGGAAGGGCCACTTCGTTCCACAGTGTGACTGGTGGGGGTGGGGGGCCCCTGGCCAGAAGCCAGAAGGTACCGCAGCTGCCCTCAAGCAAGGCTGCAGCAGTAAGAACATGGCAGTGGTGTGGGGAAGATCTGGGGGTGAAACACGAAGCTGGGGTCCAGGATGACTCAGTTCCAACCCCAGCCCTGTGCAGATGGGACTGTCGCCCTGGCCCCATGTAGGTTTGGCCTGTCTCCCCGGCCTTGTGAGGATGGGGACCTGTCACTCTGGCCCCGTGTGGATGGGCCTGTTGCCTCGCTGGTGTCCAAGAGGACCGCAGCCCCAGGGCTGCAAAGACCAGCATTTCTCTTTGTTTCAGAGTTGGAGGCTGGTTTAGGAAAGATGTGGTCACGACTTCTTCACACACCTTCACACGAACAGCTCAAATCACCTCCGGAGTGATTAGTTCTCGCTTTTCCTGTGAGGTAAAAACCAAGCTTGCACAAATCTGAATAAAGTCGAAAGTACATAATGAGGCAAGAGGTAAAAGGAAGCTGAACACCTTCCTTACAGTTAAAAAGGTTTACTGTCTTACACAGTGAAAGCAGAAATAAAAGATAACCACCACTTACACATCTAGTTAAACAGCCTTTTGCGTACTGGGTTTGTTAAAGATGTACAAATTACTTTGGCTTAAAGTGTACCATGGGCAGAAATACCCTGGCACTTCCACTCCGAAAAGAAAGCAGCACGTCAGCGGCAGGAACCTCTTCTGCATTCCATCTGTGATACTCACATTTTAACAGGAGACAATCACCAACGGGGAGGCTGGGTAAAGTTCTGGAACTTCTGCCTGAGTCAATGCCTGTGGTAGCATTTCCATTTCCCCAGAACACAGCAGACACACCCAGGGGCACACATGGTTGTGCGCCTGTGCCTGCGACATCTACAGTGCGTGGTGACGCCATGGTGAGCCCACCGGGCGGCAGCAAGATGCTAAGGAGAACTGCACCCACGTTGTCACTCTCGTGTGCAGCTGTGCCTGCCTCCTATTGCTGGGGGAGAAGCTGGGGAGAGACCCAGTGCAGGCTGTGTCCAGGGTCACTTCGCTTTGAGGTCCTGCAGGTGCACAAATGTGCACATCATCCCACAGCAGTTGGCCATGGAAGACCTTGGGCTGGGTGTCACACACTGTCCTGTGCTAGAGGCTGGGTCTCTGGGCTGGAGTGTTTTGTGGGTGTAAAAGTCTCTACCGAGATCCTCAGGTCTTTCTAAAAATAGACCTCTTTGGGTGAGAGGCACACAGGGCCCCGTACCCTGATTTTCATGATGGAGCAGGAAGGTGGTCAGAGGTTTCCAAGCACAGGAATACTAACAGCTTTAAGGAAGGAGCCAGAGATTGGAGGGAAAAAGAAGGAAGCTCACTAGAATGACCGGCAGCCATGGACAGCTGAGACCAGCCGTCAAGCCTGAGAACCTAGCCCAGCAGAGCCAGCAAAGTTGGCTGATTCGTGGACACTGCGCCCAGACACAGCAGGCCCTCGCCTTCTTCAAGCTGCTGCCCCAGCCAGCTCCCTGCCCGAGGGAACTCACGCAGACAGGGCCCTCGTTCAGCCCAGTGCCCTGAATACACAGGCTGAGGTCCCACAGCCCAAGTCACTGCCTGGAAACCCTGTTGGCCCTGTCACAAAGACGCCTGGGGGGAGCTGGGCTCACTCCGCAGGCAGAGAACGGGCCTACTGAGCAGAGCAACAAAACGACCTCTCAGATTCCTTGGGGGATGGAAGTGCTATCTTCTCGCTGCCCCCATTTCCTTCCCCGTTAGTGAGGTCTGACCATGGAAAGAAGAGCTTCTGCTTGGCTTGAATATTACTGAATTTCAGACACACATCTTCAGGCATTCTATTCTTGCTCTGCTACTTGCTAACCAAATAAACAGTGTACTGGTGATACTGAAGAAGAAAGATGGAGAAATATGTAACGCGCTGTGCTGTCCTGCTCCCCAGAGGAAGCAGCAAACAGGGGTGGAAGTACCGTGCAGTGACGGGTGGCACCAGCTCCCTTCCGAGTGACACAGAGCCAGCTGCTGTCGGCCCTCACTGGAAGAGCAAGCATGATGGGGTCCATGGGCCCCGACCGTCAACCGGGAAACGAGACCCCTGACCAAGCCACTTGCACCTGCCACCTTCTGCAGCAGGAGCTGAGCCGGCATCTCCTGCAGGGTTCAAGGGATGGCACAGGAAGGGGCTAAGGTGCTGGGTGAGGGTCTTGTCTTCTGCACCAACTCTGGCTGGCATCATCAGCTGGTGTCCATGGTGGCATGTGGGGCTGCAGGATTTGGGCTCCCAAGCAAAGGTGCTCCCCTGGAGAGATGGGTGGACTTCAGGGGTTACCATTTCAGTGGTAGGGGAGTTGCAGGGCCCCCGGGTAAGACTTGGACATCAGATTGGTTGGCAAGGCGAGCACCTCAAGGTCAGGGTGCTTCAGGACTGCCTCAAAGTCTTCAGGACTAGTGGGGTCTGGCCGGCCATCACACCCGCGATGGGGTTTCTCAGGGAAGCGCATGTACACCGTGGGAGAGGGAGCATTCTACCACGAGAACTGGGAGCTTCTGTGCCCCCCAGCAACTGCTCCGACTCCAGAGTTAGGAGGCCTTCCTCAGCACCCCTGAGCAGAACGGGGTACGCTCCGCACTCCCAGGGTCTGCCCACGCAGGCGTCCTTCTCTTACGCTGCTGAGGGAACTGAAATGTGAGCTGGCTTTCCTAGCATTTCCTACTCTTAAAAGGATATTTGAAGAATTTTTATAGTAGTAAAATTCATCTTAAATTGATTTTTTATGCTTGTGCTAAAGATCTCAACCTCTGATTTACTCTGTAGTTCTCCTTTTTAACTCTTTCTCTATTGGCATTAGATAACTATTCATGGGTGAAATGTAATTAAACAGCTTTGATTCTGAAGCAAGGATTTATGATACTACATTTAAAATGAATGGCATTAAACACACACATAAAACCAGATTTTTAAAGCCATGACACAAATTTCCATTTCTACAGTAAAATGAAATTTATTCTCCTGCCCTGCCCTCTCCTCCATCCCCGCCGCACTCGTCCCTGGAAGAGCTGGGGGTGACGGCCTCTCTCACGGCGGCGCTTATCATGGGGGAGTTTCTCAGGCTTCCCCGCTGGCGAACTCTGAAAAACCAACAATTATGGGCTCCGCGGCCCACGCTCATGAAAATCCCACATCCCAGTCTCCCCGGGGGCCCTGCAGCTCACCCACCACTGAAATGCCGGCGCCTGTGGTCTGCCCCATCCAGGATGGAGAGCACCTTTGATCAGGAGCCAAAATCCTGCAGCCCCAGGTCCTGCCGTGGACTCCAGCTCAGGTTGGCAGCTGGAGCCAGTGCAGGAGAAAAGACCCTCACCTGGAACCTTGGCCCCTTCCTATCCCATCCCTTGAAGCCTGCAGGAGACAAGACCCTTGCCCAGCATCAGTGGGGAAATGACCAGAGCACACCAGAATCACAGCTCCCCCAGGCCTCTCCCAGGACATCATGTGTCACCCACAGAATAATCCCGAGGCAAATATCATGACATGGGTGCCTTTTGCTTTCTTCGACTTGGCATGAGTGGATGTGGCTGGCGGGTGAAAAAGAAACCCAGCTCTGCTGGGTGTGTGAACACGTGACAACGGAGGGCGTCAGGCACCTGAACACAGCAAAGCTAGAGCCATGCGGGTCTGGTTCAAGGATCTCTTCAAGAAAAACACAACTGTTGGCAATGCCAGGGGTTCCTTAAAATCAAACCGGACCGCACTGACCTGCCCTGGGAAAATCTCCAGAGCTTTGGCACATTGGAAGTTCCCGGTAACATTCTCCCAGAGTTGCCACCTGTGGGAAGCTGCCTGGACCCATTCCCCTTCTCCGGCCTGGAAAAACAAGTGATGAACTGTTTTGCAGATTTGTTTTGATTGAAATCTCCTTCCCTTCAACTCAAACCAGGGCACAGAAAAGTGGGTGGAATGTTCCAGCACAAACTCATAACGTGAGCACAGAAACGATTCCAGGGAAAACTGCCCTCCCTACCTGCACGAAGCTTCCTTTCCAGACACTGATACTATCAAGAACATGAAGGAGGAGTGGCAGTGACCTACCTGGGACGCAGCAAAGCAGGGGGTGAAGAGAGCAAGTTTAAGGGAAGTGGCCCCTGCTGGACACGGGCTTCCTTCATCTGTGTGGGAATCCCACCTGGCCCCAAATGGTAGAGAGAGCAAGTGCCCCAGGACTGTGGCTCAGAGGGAGGGCACGGGCTGGGTGGACAGGCCCCTGTGGGAAGCTCTGCCCAAAATCAGTGCCTCGGTGAGTCTTGATGTCAGCCCAGCTCGGCATGAGGAAGCTGGAAAACAGAAAGAGTGAGTATTCCTGGGACCATGGCTTCCAGGCTCTTTCCAAGTTACAGATGTGCTCAACACTAAAACTGGACCAGCTAACTGGGAGATTTGGGAATTCAGATTTTTAGGTGCCTTAAGATTCCACTGGCAGTAGAGAATCACTAAATGCTCATTTCTGAATGAATTCTACTCCCCAGAGACATTAACATTGTGATGTGCTTGGCTTGAATCCTATTTGATGTCAGAAAACCGGCCAAGAGTCCTGTATAAGTTACTCACAACTCATCGGCACCACGGGGCTGACCATGAGACACTCCAGATGGGAGTGCTGTGTGCCCAGTGCCTCTCCTGTCACACGAACACCCACCCTCTCTCTCCATGGATGACATTTTCGTCTCATGGTTTTGGAACGCTACCTGGTGACACTGGACGGTCTTGCAAGAAAAGAGTTCATTCCAAAGACAGGTGCTTCTCTGAGTTCCTCTAGAATCTGGCAAGGTTCCAGAGGATTCAAGGATGCAAGGCTTCCACAAGACTGTGAAGGAGGCTGCATGGAAACCTGTGGATACCTGAAAAGCTTTTAGTGCCCTCGCCACACACAGCACTTTAGACACTCAGGTGACGAGCAACATTTCCCAAGCCCAGCTAGTGAGCACCTCACCTCCTCTGGCTTCCAGAACCTGGCGTGGAGGGCGGGGGAGGCCTTGGGACTCAAGTGCAGAGCAGTGGACTCCTGGGCTCATGCAGGAACGTGCCTTCAGCCAAAGACTACCCATCATCATGGAGACTCTTGCTCAGTGTCACTGGTACATGCACAATTATGTCCTGTCTAGAAGATCTCTAGCAGAATGTCTTGTGTTTGATGGATTTGTCCTGCATTTAATTATAGCAGGAAGCTCAGAGGCTAAGACTGAAGTAAAGAAATAAATGGTGCTACCTGCTCTTAATAAAGATCATTTTATTCTAAATGGGAGGCTGGATAAAATCTTTTGACTCTGTATTTCAGCCAAACTCAGTGGTTTAATTCCATTCAAGCACTTACTAAGGACCTGAAATGCATGTGGTTAGTGGTGAGAATACTGACTCAGGGCTGTCCCTTCCTCTGGAGCTGACAGCCCACTGCACAGGAAGGCAAGGTGAAGGTCAAACACACAGGTCAACATCAGAAACACCACTTCTGCCTTCCAATGGCCCTCGTGCTCCATGGAGGCCCCGAGGAGGGAGGCTCGGAAGGGACATGGCAGCCACTGCTCCGTGGCTCTGCCTGGTGGCTGACAGCTGTTTGGGAACTATGACCATGTACGTTTGATGAAGTGCATGCATTTGTTTGAATATTCTATAGTCATTTAGGAAACTGAGTAGAAACAGAAAAATTAAAGTGCAGATGTTAGTAATCAACATGGATCTCAACAGTGCAATTGCGGCAAAGATAAAAAAAAAAAGCAGCATTCTGAAGGGTTCGCGACAGACACAACAGCGGCCTCGCTGGACTTGAGCTGCTGTTGTTGATGCTGCTGCTGCTGACGACGGCACTGACCGAGCACTGTCGGCTGCCCGCAATGATTCACGTGCTACAGATGGCACACAGTGCAGTGATTCACATGCGACAGATGGCACACGGTGCAGTGATCTGCGTGCTACAGACGGCACACGGTGCAGTGATCCACGTGCTACAGACGGCACACGGTGCAGTGATTCACGTGCTACAGAAGGCACACCGTGCAGTGATCCACGTGCTACAGAAGGCACACCGTGCAGTGATCCGCGTGCTACAGAAGGCACACGGTGCAGGGATTCGCGTGCTACAGACGGCACACGGTGCAGTGATTCACGTGCTACAGAAGGCACACGGTGCAGTGATCCACATGCTACAGAAGGCACACGGTGCAGGGATTCGCGTGCTACAGACGGCACACGGTACAGTGATCCACGTGCTACAGACGGCACACGGTGCAGTGATTCACATGCTACAGAAGGCACACCGTGCAGTGATCCACATGCTACAGAAGGCACACGGTGCAGGGATTCGCGTGCTACAGAAGGCACACGGTGCAGGGATTCGCGTGCTACAGAAGGCACACCGTGCAGTGATCCACGTGCTACAGAAGGCACACCGTGCAGTGATCCACGTGCTACAGAAGGCACACGGTGCAGGGATTCACATGCTACAGAAGGCACACGGTGCAGGGATTTGCGTGATACAGATGGCACACGGTGCAGGGATTTGCATGCTACAGAAGGCACACCGTGCAGTGATCCACGTGCTACAGAAGGCACACGGTGCAGGGATTCGCATGCTACAGAAGGCACACGGTGCAGGGATTCGCGTGATACAGAAGGCACACGGTGCAGGGATCCGCGTGCTACAGAAGGCACACGGTGCAGGGATTCGCGTGATACAGAAGGCACACGGTGCAGTGATTCGCATGCTACAGAAGGCACACGGTGCAGTGATTCGCATGCTACAGATGGTACACGGTGCAGGGATTCGCATGCTACAGAAGGCACACGGTGCAGGGATTCGCATGCTACAGATGGTACACGGTGCAGGGATTCACATGCTACAGAAGGCACACGGTGCAGGGATTCGCGTGATACAGAAGGCACACGGTGCAGGGATCCGCGTGCTACAGAAGGCACACGGTGCAGGGATTCGCGTGATACAGAAGGCACACGGTGCAGTGATTCGCATGCTACAGAAGGCACACGGTGCAGTGATTCGCATGCTACAGATGGTACACGGTGCAGGGATTCGCATGCTACAGAAGGCACACGGTGCAGGGATTCGCATGCTACAGAAGGCACACGGTGCAGGGATCCACATGCTACAGAAGGCACGCGGTGCGATTCACGTGCTACCTCAGTGAGTCCTCATGCAACCCCAAGAAGGAGATGTGCTCAACTGTGAAAGGAAAAAGTGAGTAAACACACATGGAACATCAGCAGCACACTTCAGTTTATGTAACAAACAGTGACAGGTATGAGTGACATATATCTCTTTTAAACTTTCTGGTACAAGAGGGCCTCCCACTCATTACAGGTGAGTTACTGATTGACTTCTATGTGTTTGGTTTTAGGGCCTAATTTAAAGATGCATTCTGTACAAAACGACATCACATAAGACACGGAAATAAGTGTTGAGCATAGCCCCTTCCTAGAAGTAAACAAGAGGCCTTCCTGGAGAAGGCAGCATTCCCTGAGTCCCTGCAGGAGGGCGCGAGGACCTCTGGCAGTCAAGGCAGCAAATCTTTCCTGCACTTTTACTGTGTGGTTCCTAAGAAAGATGGACATAAATCTCACCCTTGCTTTTACATCTTCCACCCATCTCGAAACGAATCCTATGTTGATGATCCTATCACAGGCACCAAGGGGTTCATGTACCAAGGTCAGCAATGTGAGGAGAAAGAGGCCATTTAAAATGAAATTAGGTTCCGAGTTACTTTCCGGGCGGTGGGCATCCTATGCCCTCAGTATCTGGGGCTCAAATTAATGTCAGATCGCAAACAAGACCACAAAGGTATTTACTATAGTATTTTAAAATACCCGCCGAAAATACAGAGAAAACTTCATGTAAATTTTCAACTCTTCCCCATAAGGACTATATATTTTTTTCTTTTTAAAAATAATTGATTCTTAAAAATACATGAAATAAAAATATTTTAAAAAGACAATCGAAGCTAAATATTCTACTTGGCAGACCAGAAAGCCTTACAAAGCCTATTTACTTTCCCCTAAATGTTCAAATCATTAAAAGGAAAATTGTATTTTATCAACATTTTAACATATCATTAAAAGTCTCTGCTATTTGACAGATGAAGATAAAAACACCCCAAAACTATAGATGAATGATCAGGTCCCTAAAGATTCCAAAACAATTACAGGATGCAGGGCAATCTAGTTAGATTTTATTCAAAAGCTTACTGCACTTGTGTTTTCTTTTATTTTTCTATCAGGAAGCCCATGAGGCTTAAGCACAATTCATTATGTATGAGGCCCCACTTGCGGTGCTTGACTGTTGATTAATAGCAAAGTTTGCCGTATGTACATTTGCAACATTAGATGCATACAATATGCTAACTTATTCTTTCACGGAAACTAATTATTTACAAAAATGACTACGTGAGACTACAATTTATTAAATGCATGCATCCAGTCTCAATTTGGCCCCCAAAGACAGCCTGGAATGAAGATCTTTTACTTGATGTGACAACTTCTAGAAACGCTATTATTAATATTGTAAATGTGGCAAATAAAGAGTTCAAATAGCCTTATGTCTGTGTTGCACATGCTTTCCACCACCGAGGCAGCTGCTTTTTAATGTTTCACACACATATGAGAGGTACATTCTTCTTTCCCAGCTTAATTTAGTTTCTTATAAATAAAGTGCTTGTATGTCTGTAAGGATACAACTTTTAAATAGTCTAAACAAATTGTTGGGACTTCCACAAGGGTACCTACTATTTCTCAAAGGATCTTTGAGGCTAGGCAACTGTGCATTACTCAACAGTTCTCTTCCCTAACCCTAGAGAAGAAGCCCGATCAATCTTTAAGCAGAGATCAACACCTGCATGTCTGGACATGGGCTTCAAACGGGGCATCTGGTCAACTGCTCACGTCTGTTGTGCTAATGCTATGACGCACACAGCCCAGAGCAGCAGCCACCTGCCCTGAGCATCCTCTGCATTCTGGTCTCTCTCTGCTGGGCCAACCTGCGCACCTTGCAGTTTCCCATTCTGATCTCCTCCAAGCCTCTGTCCTGGCCTTGCCCTGCCCAGCTGAGGGTGGATGCCCCCGCAGGCTCTGGAGAAAGCAAGTGAGAACTCACCCCTTCCTGCACAGGCCAGACATGGACAGTCAGTGTCCACATCCACAAGAGAAGACAACAGTGCAGGTGGCCAGTGCAGGCTCCTGATCGATTGGTGCCACTGGAGTTTTCCAAGGACACCTAAGAAAAGCAACTGTGTCTCAAGCAAAAGCCTGCTCTGGGACATAAGAGTTTAGGGGCAGAGAAGAACTGAACCACTGGTGACAGTAGACGAGACGGGTGCAAGATTACTGACTTTGTGTCATGCGATTTCATGGCCCCACTCTCTCCCAAGCATAGCTGAGGTCAGCCACAGGCAAGGCGGCCAACTCCAGAAGTCCCAGGTGGGATGGTGCCTGGACATCACATGTCCATTACACAACATTGCATCTTGGGCAGGGAACATGAAGCCAGCTGAGGACCAACCCACTCTAGGAAAACAGCTCGAGGTAAGTCTCGTACAACACCGCAGAGCTGCTATTTACTGAGTGCCTAACATGTGCCGGGCATGTCATTACCAGCTGTTCTATTTATTCCTCCCAAGAACCCTGGGGGAGGTATTATTATCTCTGTTTCTAAGATAGGAAACTGAGGTCCTGAGGTTATGTAATAACGACTTAGCAAACGCATAAGGGACAGACCCAGGAATGGAATGAAAGCCTGACTCCGAAGACCCGGGTCTGGAGCACGTCTGCGGAACTGACGCACTCCGGCTCTCCTCTTTGAAATGGAAGCCCGTGGTCACTCCTAGTCATGACAGGTCCACATGCCCACACGCTATTCACTCGACGGCATATATTCTACATGTAATAGCATTTGGATTTATTCTCTTTCACTCTAAGGTTACTTCTATGAACTCTTCCCTAATCCACAGGACTACAATCCAGGCCCACGGCCCCATCATTCAAAGACAATGGGAATGTGCGTATCCAACCTGCTTTCTGTTATACTCTGGAAGCTTCCAGAAAGAGAGACTAGATGTCCACATCATAGTCTCGAGCTCCCAGACAGCTGCCTCACTGCTCTTAAAGGAAGGCCAGAATTACATTTAAACACATCTGTGACCCGTCCACTCAGCACACATCAGTATTTCACATAAGTAGGAGGCCTCAGTCCCGGAATGCCCCTGGCCTGCTGTCTCCCCTACTGTCAAGCCTCCAGAGGCAAGGTCTGGAGTGATTTGGGCTGCGTTCAGTGGCTTGACAAACGCACAGATAAGGTGTGGATGGGGCTGCATGAAGAAGTCCAACGGAGAGCTCCCCAGGAGGGCTGCTCCCGTGAGCTCTGGGACAAACAGCCACGCACCGTCCTGGGGCTGGTCCCCACTCTGCCTCCAGCCCTGGGCTCCTACCCAACACATTCCCAGAGCTCAGTCCCTGCCCAGTGAGTGAATGGGTAAACAAGATACAAGGGTGCTGAGGCGCCTCTGTAGCACGTGCATTGAAAAAACACCTACATTTCAGATTTCATTTTTCCAATGAATAATTTGCTGAAAACCATTCCCCAGGGGGAAGAAAAACTCACAAAGATTTTCTAAACAGTGAAAGCTACACCACTCTGGCTTTTCAGACTTTGTGGTACACTGCAGAATAATGAAGTCTGTGAAAACCCAGGAAATGGCATCACTTCCAATTTTGCTAACTTTGATAGGACTCTGCTGTCGGAACCCGGCAATGCTGCAGGTTTGAAGACACAGAACTTAGTGGGTTCTCCTCTGTGTCTGTTCCGTTCCCCACCCCTGATATAAGGCAATCAACTTCACGATGAGATGGAACAAGAGAACAAATGCAATGAAGCAGCAAATCCTTCAAGCCCCATCTTCATGCTGTAACTGCAAACAGTCTTTTGAGTGCCAGCAGCTACACTTGTTATACTAAGGCATCTAGGTTGTGCCCTCATTTCTCCTCTAGGCTTCTGGGTCTTTGGGGAGGAGCCAGGGGGTCATTAATAAAGGGGTGTGAAGAGGTCCCAGTGAGGAGAACCTTGCCTCCCCCAGTGACATGCAGCGGACACCAGGAGGCCTTGTCTGTAGGCATGCCTTCTCATCTACTAGAAATAATACTGTAGGACCATGAGGATAAGGCCACTCCTGGGAAACAGAAGCCAATGGTCACTCCTAAGCATGACAAGCTCACATGCTGTCATACGGAACAGCCTGCCCCTCCCCCATCAACTGGAGTGCGAAGGACAGAGCACCCCAGACGCAGAGCACCTGATAAGGCCTGCAGGCTGTGCCAGAGCGTGGGAAGCCAAGCCCGCCCTCTGAGCTCCCTGCCAACACGACTGCTCCATCTCCCAGGCAGGCAGCAGTTTCTGATTTGTCTTCTCTGTTAAGGAACAGGCTTGCTCTCTCCCGCGAGCCCATGCGATGAGAAATACTTTTGGTACTAACAGGGTGAAGATGCACCTACTCCTAATTGACACAGTTCATCTCCACACAGTTTACGGACTGACTCTGTCATCATGTAATTCCGAAAAAATTACTTTTCATCTTAGCAAGAGAGTATATCATAATTTAAATTTAACAATAATAACGGAGTGTTCTGAAGACAATGATTCGCTCTCCACAAGGCACGGGTTCTATGAGGACTGACCTCCACGGGGCCCAGTCCCATTAACCTGTATACTGGGCTCATTAATAAATAATCCTGCCAGTAAATTACCTGTCTTGTAAATTGGTTTGTATACTTCTAAATAAATAATAGATAGTTCCCTATTATCAAACACGGTGGAGTTTTTAAAGAAAAGCACAGCTATAAGACAGCATTGCCATTTTATCCGGGAACAGCTTTCTCCAGCTCACTTCATAGAAAGCCCTTGTTTTCCCGCTGATGCTGCAGCTGGAACCCGTTAGCTGCAGAGCAGAGCTGAGAATACCGCGTTTAATCTCAGACAAGTATATTGACTATCCGCCAGTGGCCAAAAAAATCTTCAGCAACTATTAAATGGACAGTTAATATAATTGTATTTTAAAACACTGAGGTCATATTTAATTTTGAATTGAAACTCTTAAAACACGCTTTCTGGCAAGGACATAGAGTAATAAAACAACATTAACTACAGAAAAAAAAACCCCTAAAACTCACATTATTAAAATAAATCTTTTTTCCAGAGTACTAATATTTGTGAGAAGTAGATTACAAGAAGCAGAAAACATTTGTACTTTTTCAACAAGGATCGTCACTGGCACTGAAAATTAGGATTTTCAACTGAAGGGATGAGATCATGCTGGAGGCCAGAGTTCAGAAGCTGCCCCCTCCCTCCCTTCTCCTCTGAGCTGGCGGGTCTCCTGGCGTCTTCTGTCTTCCTTCCAGGATGCTCAAACCTAGTTCAGCTACACCCTCAGGTCTTCCAAGCAAAACTCTACCCAGTGAAGAATTCAATTATGTTCCAAAGCAGGAAAAAGTAACTGGGGCTGGGAAAAGTGAAAAGAACAAACGCGGGGCTGGAGAGTTCCGATCAGGGAATGGGGAGAAAACATTTTAGCTTCGGAGCTCGCCAATTAAGATTCCCTTTAGGAGGCACCAATTTCTACTCAAAGCAGGCTGGCGAGTCCAATTTTGTATGCCTTTTTCCTCCTCTTCAAAAATCAATACAGCCCTCTGGGAGGCTGTCATGCAGCAGGCAGGCAGGTCTGTGGACCGTAAGCTCCACGCCTGGACCAGGTCTCAGCCATCCCGGGGGAAAGCAGGAGGTGGTGTCACAGGATTTTCTGGCAAAAACAATGCAGCATTTACTTACAGGTGTTCTCTGACAGCAGGGCAAGGAAGAAGCCCCTGCATGCACACTCTGGAGCCAGGGGCCATGTTTCCAGGAGCCCTGTACCTTGATTTGACCCCTTAAACCCTTCAACTGGTGCCTCAGAAGAGCAGAGGTGAAAGAGAGGGAGCCTGCCACCGAGAAGAGCTTCTGGGAACTCAGAAGTGCCATTCAACTCAGGCGACCAGCTTTATTTCCATGGCACCTGATGCCCTGGGCTTCCCCACCCCAACCTGTCAGCCAGCATGTCCTCTCCCTGCTGCCTGGACATAGGGGATCACCGAGTCCTCAAGGGCAGACTGGGCCGTGGGCTGCCTCATTCTGAGCCACTTGTACATGAGAACTGTCATTACTTTCTGGAGTCTCTCCTTTGTTTTAAGCTCTGGTCCCAAACTGCTACCTGCTTCCCCAACCAGGCCTATCCCTGAACACAGACACATTGACCAAGAGAAGCCTACACCCGCCGCCTGGACCACGCGTGTCCTGCCGCAGCCCTCGGCACGCGTGTCCTGCCGCAGCCCTCGGTCCGCGAGAGCTGGAGTTCCGCTTCCATCCAATGCTGACCTCTTCTTAGCTCACACCTGGGTAATCCAGGGATCTTTTGAAAGGATTCTTAGATGTGCAGGAAAATTCCAACTTGACAAACAAGAACTTGAAAAAGGGAAATGCTTATAAGAAAATACCTTTCAACTACAAATTACTATTACAGAAGTGCACTGACCTTTATAACAGTGAGGTGTTTATCTTTAAAAATTTTGATTGCAATGAAAACACACTTTGGAAAAGCCTCACAGGACTCAGGGATCTCTGGAAATACTCCACGTGTTTGTATTCGCATGGGTCCTCTCTTTCCTGGGGTCCCAGGTTGGTTAACACTGACTCACAAGACGATCAGACAGGTGCAGGTATGAGAATGATGCATCAGAGACTAAACCCTCTCAGCAATGTCATCGCTCACCATGTGTTAATACCTCACTAAAGCACACTTGTAGATAAAGACGGGGTGAAACTCACTCCTTGTCCTGCTAGGCTCTGCCAGTGAGCGGCGTCCTCACCGGAGAATTTTCTGTGGAGCCGCATCACTGCCCACGCTGGGAACAAAGGTTGAGAGCAACCCCGAGATCGGGGGCTACAGCTGAGGCTGGGAGCTCCCTGTGGCCAGGCTTGCACAGACACTGCTCCAAAGACAGCTTGTCTCCACGTACTTCTGAAGTGACGTCAGTTTGTCACTTACAGGCCAGTTTTACCCTCAGAATGCACTCTGAGCTTTTTTCCCCTCCCTTCCACTGCAGCCCTGCAGCTCAGGCCCCAGACACCACAGCCACGCTGGGCCCACGCAACACCCAGACCCACAGGACCTCCATGCTGCTGTGTCCCCACCCCTCAACCATGGGGCATTTCACGATGCCACTCGGCTCACATCTGCCACACGGGATTTTCAAGGTGTCCATAGTCAGCATGCCTCCACGCACCAACCACGCGCCAAACCTGGTCCAATTATCTGTTTTTGCAAAATTTTCTTGGCACGCAGCCACGCCCATTTGTTTACTCAGCATCAAAGCTGAGCAGCTATGACAGAGACCTAGCCTGCTAAGCCTGAGATAATTCTTTCCCACCTGGCCCTGCAGAGAAGGCGCTGGATGGGCCCCGGTCTGGACTCATACTGATCCGAGCTTTTCTTCTCCACCTAGAAGCCGCCTCTAAGGCTCTTCAGGTGGGTCCTGTCAATCCCAATCCTGACCACTCCCTGCTCATCCTCCCACCTGTAATGCTCCAGACCTAAACCCTTCTTCACATCCTAATTCAACCCCCAGTCTATATCACCTCCTCTGCTAATTATACCTACAGTCACTCCGACCATATATTTGGGTGGCATCGAAGAATTCAGTCTGTTAAATCACGACAGCTGCTGTTCACCGAGCGCCCACTGTGTGCTGGGCACAATGCTGGGCACTGCGTGCACCACCCCAGCTAGTTCCCAGAACAAAGTAGGTGGTGAGTATCTGGAGTCTGGTTTAATGAGAAAACCAAAGTGCAGGGAGTAAATGCCTCCCAAGGCCATGCAGCTAAGTGGCAGGGACCAAATTCTAGAGCTCTGACGTTAGCACCTGAGTGGTAGCCTCTCCAGCCTGGCTTGTAACACTTTCAACAAGGAGAGCACAAGGACACCCCAGATCATTGTCAAAGGTGCTCCTGGAGCAGAGAACTCAGGGCCTGTGGGATCCACAGCATTTGAATTCCTCACTGCATGCTGCCTCAGGGTGCATCTTTGCTCCAGTGTCCATCTGGCAGGCATGCTCCTGGGTCCCCATTCATGAAGCCCCATACCTCTGCTGCGGTCAGGCCTTGCTTGTTTGTGCCTCCCCGCCATTTATTTTCAAGCCTCTCTGCTGCCCCCTCCATGTTACTTGAAACCCACAGCCTCACAGAACCTGTCCTCTCAAAGGCTGCTAAGGAGCCCCAGTCATTCGAGCTAATATCCTCTTCTGGTCTCCTGATGCCTGCACTGCCCAGGTTGCATGCCGCTTTCGGACACGGCTTGGGGCTGACGCTGGGGCCAGCTGCCTGCTGTGCTCTTGCCTCTCCCAAGTCCCGTCACCAGTTCCTCTTCTTGCTTCTACTCACCTCACCCTGACTACTGGACAAGGCTCTGTGTGGACTGGGACAGTGTTAGGTGTCTCTTTATGAGGACCTGCAAGGGACAGGCACAGCCCTGCCACACTGGGGCTTTTGCCCCATGTAGCTGCCTGTCCGGAATGGCCCCCACAAGCTGGTCATCACCTCCAGGTCAACAGACAACATCAATGTCAGCCTTCACCCCACGCCGGGAGTAGCTCCCAGTTCCCGCTGCTGCCTTCAAGTTCTCCTGCACCCCAGGCCAGCTGGTTTCTGCTTTGTAACCTCTCTCATCTCCCTTCCCTTTTGCTGCCACTTCTGAACAACCTCCAGAGATTTGGAACTGGCCTCTCCACACTCTGGTCACATCCAGAGAGCTTGTCAAAACCAGACAAACCTTCCTAAAACCCTGCCTGGTTGTCCCCATCCTGCTCACCAACCTCCCTGAGTCCTCACTGTGCACTCAGAATCAGGTCCAGCCTCTGCATCCATTGCTGGGCACAGCCCTGCGGTCTGGCCTGGGGCTCAGGTTCTCTCCGGGCTGAATCCCAAGCTCCAGCAGGTCTGGCCAACTTGCCCTTCCCTGACCTCCTCCCCTTTACCCCCAGGCCTTCCCACCCCCAGAACTTGTCTCCTCCTCCTCTCCCTGCACCTGAAATGTGGTCTCCCCATCCTGGCCTCAGGCGAGTGCACAGCACCCATGGCTGGTATCTCTTCATCTCTCCTTCGGCCAGAGATCACCTCGGGACCACTGTGCCTGCAGCCTAGCCTCCCCTCCCTGCGCCAGCCTTAAGCAGCACATGGCACCTCCAACTGCTCTGGGTATGGTCCCGTGGTTTCCACACATAAAGCCCACACCTTTGGACGTTTCTACATAACTCACAGCGACGAACGCCGCAGTGCCTTTTGTACTCATGTCACAAACACCAAAGACCGATGGATTATTAGTGAGTGAAAAAGTGAAAACTTCGAATGAAGGAAGGTACGGGCGAAGAGGTGTTACCAAATATACTTAAAATGATTCAGAATTTACTTTAAAATGGATGAAATGTAACTATTTTGCTATATTCTGTTGCCTATTGTACTGCTGAGATTTTTGGCACTGTCACTAGATTTCTTCATACATTATCGAAGGGACAAAATTCTGGAACTTAACCACTTACGACACATACAAGCCAATATGTGCTGTAAACTACCAGTGCTTCAGACTGGGCTTCTACTGCATGTCTGTTTTCATCAAAACTTGAAATAGCTAGGAGATGACTTTCTGAATAAGATCCAGAGGACAGAGGGGAAATTTCATGTTTTTCAGCTTTCGGTTCCACCCAGAGTCTAGGATTCAACAACACACATTCACAGACCTAGGACCTATCTGAATGAGTTTACGAGTTTGGCACGTGAGGACTCAATTTTAGTATCTTGCCATCTCCACGGCCAACCCAGTAAATTCCAGTATGACGCAGTTTGGGATTTATCACGGCCTGTCGTCTCTCTTTCCCAGGCACTGTTTCCTTGGTCTAGCCCAGAAATCACTGGAAAGCCAACGACTTCAAATCCCACACAGCAGCATGAGGCAATTCAGAGCAAACTTGTCAAGTCTCGTCTTGGCCAAGCTGAGCCGTGTTGGATCAAGAGTTAAGCCAAAAATCTTCTCAACAATTCCAACTGAAATGGCCCTTTGCCTGGGAGCATAATATTTTTGTAAGAGCTGGCATAATCGACCAAGAAAACAAACTAGAAGCTTACAGAAAAAGGGTGTGTGCTTGTGTTAACCAGGGGACCTGCTCCATCACACCAATGCCTTTGTGAGAAAACATTTCTAAGAATTAAAGTCAGAATAAAAACAAATATTTGCAACTCTCGAGCTACAATCTCAGGTTCTTTTCGGTCCCGGTGTTCAAGACTGAATGCCTTCCTGCTAGTTATGATTTATGTGATTGAAAAAATGCACTCCTATCTCTAAGAATCAAATCAGAAACCGGAGCTGCACCCCTAAGCTTAGAAAAACTTCAAACTGCCACGGCTTGCCATTTCCAATAAAATAATTTTATGGGACAAAGTGAAAGCTAGAAATGACCCACTCCTGTTGAACACCGTGAGAAACAAGGGCTAGGACTCGGCTGGGCTCGGTGGCACACGCCCATCATCCCAGCACTTGGGAGGCCGAAGTGGGCGGATGACTCGAGTCCAGGAATTTGAGGCAAACCTGGGTTAAAAAAACCACTACATGACACTTAAGTGCATCATGAGCCGCAAGGCAACGATGCTGTCCCTCAGGTCTGATCTCGCCCCGTCTCTTAAAACGATAGAGGCATGCTGCGTTCCCTTGGTGATGATGTGGGATGGAAATGTTGTTCTTACCCCTAGGTTCAGCACACTTGCTGAGGACCCACAATTTGCAATACAGGGTACCAGTGACGAAGGAGATGGGAGGATGAGTGGAATAGAGCCCCACCCCAGAGCAGCTCAGAATGTCCTTCTCAGCTGTGCCAAGGATGGGGCTGCATCCTGAGGACAGGCCCACGCTCAGTCACATTTCTGTTTTAGGAAGCAGATGTGAGGAAAAGCCCTGGACCAGCTGACCGAAGCTGCTGGCAGCCGTTGGAGGCCCAGGCCAGCACGTTCTGTTCTCACTTCTCTCCTGGCCTTCCTCTGTCACAGCCTTCAAACTCCTAACTTCTGTTTCCTGAACTACACGTGTTCACATGATGTCGCCCACGCTAGGCATTTAGAAAATACCGCCCAGGACAGGTGGCCTCCTTAAATTGAAAAATCCTCATTTAAAAACAGGCCATCTCTACCAAAAATACAAAAATTAGCCTGTAATCCCAGCTGCTTGGGAGGCTGAGGTAGGAGAATTGCTTGAACCTGGGAAGAGATCACAGCACTGCACTCCAGCCTGGGCAACAAAGTGAGATCCTGTCTCAAATACATACATACATACATACATCATACACACATACATCATACATACATCCATCATATATCATGCATACATACATAGTCAAGGACTCTTGTCTTATTTACGTGGAATTATCTTACTGGCCCATCTTAATGGCACTTTGGAAGCTGATTTCGAGATCTCTGTTTTCTTTTTCACCTGACTCAATTTATTAACAATTGTATATTGCATAACTTATTTCCTTTACTTTTTAAAAAAAGTGCTTCCGTTCACATATCCACCAGTCTGTGCCTTCCAGTTTCTGTTTCTGCTCTGGACATTAGCTCTGAAGAGCTGCCAATTTTCTCAGAAGAGATTGAAATAAACTTTTGAAGCCAAAGGTAATTTTCTTTATAATTGACATTAGAAAGTCGCATGCACTAGATGAAGGATGGTTGCTCGGCCCATCTGCCACTGGGCAGTGTCTTAAACTTAAGAACAGTCGATGGCAAAAGGGAAGAAAAGGTTTATTGGCCAATCCTCAAAATGAGGGAATATTAAATACAGTTGCACATAAATAAGAATGTAAATAGAAATGTGTCTTATTCAATTACCTAGAAACATAGGGCAGAGAAAGATGTGGGTGTGCAGACAGTTCATCAGCAGCAGACTTCACTTCTGTGAGGTGCATCTGCTCATCTCCAGAGCTAATGAACGGTTTCTTCATCGGACTTCTTGCAAGGCTTAGGTCTTATTTACATGACTGTCTTTGAATGAGCTCAAAGTGGAGTCAAGAATTTGAAATTCACCGTTCTGAAAACACCCAGGATTAACTCATTCACTGCACAGGCTACTTAACGAGTTCCTATTACACATCATTTAGTTGGAGAGAACATAGCTGGGTGAACAGGAGAAGTGGGGCTGAGCAGAAAGGGCCTCGGGGAGAGGAGCCCACAGAGGAAGGGCCAGGACCCACCATCAAGGCTCCTGCGGTTGGGGAGGTGGAGGGTGGGGAAGGCCAGGGGGTGGTAGGCTCAGCGGAGACCTTAAAGACAGGACTGGCCCCTTCCAGATTCACATTGGCTGCTGGCAGGGAACCAGCCAGAGGGAGCCAGCAAAGTTGCCCAGGCCAGGCAGGAAGCTTCTGTGACACCAGCACATTTCTGTACTTGATCATCAGTAACCAAAACTGAGCAGTCCCATTCAAGTCATTAAAGCTGCTGAAGAGTTCTTGTCCATCATCACAATTCATAAATTTGACACATATGGCATGTTTTAAAAATCAGCAAATCTTGCTTATCTTTCAATCACCTGCTTCCAATTAAACTGACCAATGACACTGGCTAAATCTCACAGAACATTCTGGAAAGCTTCATGTGATGCCACTCTCACAGATGGACCAGGACAGGCACTCTAAAGCTTTTCCCACGTAGAATTTTATCAGCTCCTTGGGCCTGTCATAGAACTCTAGCATCATGTCCAAGATGCAAGTCCCTGAGAAAGAATCCGGTTCCTCCGCAAGCTCGAGGAGAGCAGCACTTGGATTGCCTGGGTGCCTCTCAGGGTGAACTGCGACTTTCACAAATCCAGGCACAAAATCTAAGAATTCCTAACATTTATACAGAACTGTGCATTTCTTCCTGGCTGGTGACGTTGACTGTGAGAAGTGTCCTTGTGACACGATCTGTCTCAGGGCTTTGGAACGTAACAAAAGTCTCGGGGAACGTACTTTCCTGTGGATGTCTCTAAATGAGGTAGGTGGTCCTTGTTTCTTTATTTTTGAGCTGGAGTCTCACTCTGTCATCCAGGCTGGAGGGCAGTGGTGAAATCTCAGCTCACTGCAACCTCCGCCTCCCGGGTTCAAGCAATTCTCTGCCTCAGCCTCCCAAGTAGCTGGGATTACAGGCACCCGCCACCACATCTGGCTAATTTTTGCATTTTTAATAGAGATGGGGTTTCACCATCTTGGCCAGGCTGGTCTTGAACTACTGACTTCGTGACCCATCCGCCTTGGCCTCCCAAAGGTGGTGCTCACTTCAACTTCAAAGCTCCATTCTGATTTTTTTCCTTTTTGCTTTGAATGCTGTCAGCAGATGTAGTTACCACACACACACTTGCTTAGGTGTATTCACAGACTTTATTAGATGATTCTTTTAAGAAGTTATGAGATTTGAAGACACACAGAAAAGATATCCTTTGAGAAGTGTCCAATTTGGAGAGGGTTTGTCTTTGTGGAAAAAGAAAGTTGGTCTCACGCGCATACAAGGCTCCCACAAATTTTCCCACGGCCTGAGACGCTCTGCTGGTCCCACGTGCTAGTGTGGCCCCCTGCATCTCCCTCTGTCCCCAATCAATGCGGAGCTAATTCGTATTTCAAACTTCCCCCTCAGCCAGTCTGAGCCCAGACTCATCAGCAGTTACGTTTTCTTTGCAAAGCTTGATTTATGCACCCAAACTCTCCAACCCACCAATACAACAATAAAAAATGCAGACCAGGGATGGAAATTTGCAAGTACACTTGCTCATTCCACACTAGGTGAAGTGCTTTAGATAGCTGTCGCTAATACCAAGGGGTTTATTAATAGGCAAAAATTAATTGTATGTAGACTGAATTAATGAGATGGAAAAACATGCATATTTCAGCAAATACAGAGGGGACCGGCCTGCCGAGGCATCTGTAATGAAGTGTCTGGGCTGGGATGAGTGGGGCGCAGCTACCAGCAAGCCGGGGTCCTTTTGTGATGAGGGGGGCTGGAGGTTCTGTTAAAAAAGACGCTGGGAAATGTAAACAGCAGGCAACTGTTTTGAGCACAAAGTTGACCCCGACGCATCTTCTGCAGACTGCCATCTACAGATTTATAAATAAATGATTAGATGTAAAATCTCCAGAGGCCTTCCTTTTCCACAGCAATTACAGGAGCAGATTATTACCATTCAAGTGGGGTTGCAGGGAAAGTTCCCTGACTGGCAAGAATCACTCACTGCTGTCCTCCCGTCTCAAGTCACCATGACAGGAAACCCAACGTTCCCATGTACTGTGAACATTCTAACAAGCCAAGTCAATATACACGGAACCAACACCTTCTTGAGTTAAAACATATTACTGTCAATAACAGGCTGGATTAAGAAAGTATGAAGTTTCAACTGTGATCAGTGTCAGGAAGTTCTCCCTATTTCCTAGCTGCACATGGTTAAAAGTCGCCATGTGTATGGATGCCTTACACTCACGGGGACATGTTCTCTTTGGCTACTCTTAACCAACTTTTCATGTTGTGAAAACGCAAGGTAATGAGGCTAATCAAAGAACAAGCAAATGAACAGTATCAAGTTCAGCACACGTTTTTCTAGCCTGAGAATTTCCTTTCCTTCCTAAATTGCATGGGGAGTATCACCTTTTAGCTTTCGCGCTGGCTTTCATTACAAGAATGCCGCCCCCGCACTCCTACACAGACACTAGTGCTTGGAAACAGGTTTTCCAAGACTCACGGCAGCAAAGCCAACACCACTCCCTGCTCTCCTGACCATTTCCTTTTTTTAAAAAACTGGTATGGGCTGGGTGCCGTAGCTCATGCCTGTAATCCCAGCACTTTGGGAGGCCAAAGCTGGTGGATCACTTGAGGTCTGGAGTTTGAGGCCAGCCTTGCCAACATGGTGAAACCCCGTCTCTACTAAAAATATGCAAATTAGCTGAGTGTGGTGGTGCATGCCTATCATCCCAGCTACTTGGGAGGCTGAGGCAGGAAAATCGCTTGAACCCAGGAGGTAAGGTTTACAGTGAGCAGAGATCATGCCACTGCACTCCAGCCTGGGTAACACAGGGAAACTCCGTCTCAAAAACAAAAAACGACAACAACAGAACCGGTATGTAAAAGGAACACATTTTTTTAAGCTTTCTATTTTAAAACTGAAGATTCACAAGAAAAATATTAGTGACAGTTCCCACGCACCTTCATTCGGCGTGACTTTCTACAAAATCATAGTATGTTACGAAATCCAGGAAGTTGACATCGACACATTTAACTAAACCACCTGTTTTATCTGATGTCACCAGTTTTTACAAACATTTCAAATTCTTATGCATTTTTATTTTTAATGGAATTATAAAAAATAACGCTCTTTTAAAATGAAATTTTATAATGTGTTTAGATTCACAGGCACAAAACCCCCAACAGGATGCTGAACTGGCCCATCACAGTCACCTGTCAGTCTACACCTAGGAAGTCACATGTCCCGCAGTCCTACTCTCTGTTAACCCTGGCCTCTTCCCCATCGCTGCCATTTCAAGAGTGTTACATATATTTAAAAAATCCTCTCTTGGATTAGGATGAACTTCCTTTACTCAGCACAATGCCCTTTAGAACCATCCAAATTGTACCGTGTTTCAACAGTTTGTTGCTTTTTTTCCCTGTTTTTATAAGTATTCCATTGTCTGGATAGAACACCATTTGCTTTTTCTTTCTTCTTTGGAAGGACAGTTGAGTTGTTTCCACTTTGGGGGCCCCTACAAATAAAGTTGATACGGACACTGTGTACGGTTTTCGTGTGGACACACGTTTTCCTTTCTTTAGGATATAAGAGCAGAGGTGCAACTGCTGGGTCCTGTGGAAACAGATGTGTAACCTTCTGGGAAATGGCCTCGTGGTCTCCGCGTGGCTGGTATGAGTGTGGGGTGTCTGCGTGGCACCATTTCCCTGTTGGCCCTAATGATAAACATGGTTTCGCAGGCTTATTGCCCTGCGCATCTCTTCTTTGATGAAATGTCTGTTCAGATTGTTTGCCCATTTTCCAGCTGGGGAATGTTTATTTTTGAGTTTGGAGAGTTGATTTCATGTTCTGAATCCAAGTCCTCTGTCAGATATGGGATTTGCAAATACAGTTGTTCCTTGGAATACACTGGAGATTTCTTCCAGGATTTCATGGGTACAAAAATCTGTGCCTACACAAGTCCTATAGTTGGCCCTGTAGAATCTGTGTACATGAAAAGCTGAACCTCCATATACACAGTTTTCATATCCTAGGAACACTACGTTTGAATCCACATTCGGTTGAAAAAAAATCCATGTATAAGTAGACCCACAGAGTTCAAATCTGTGTTGTTCAAATTGCACTGGTATTTTCTGCTGGGCTGACTTGTCTCTGTTCTCTTTTTACAAGGCCTTTTGCAGAGTAAAAGTTTAGGAACAGAATTTTTTAAAGTAATACAGAGTGAGACTCTGTCTCAAAAAATAAATAAAGTAATACAAAATATTGATCCTTCTGGAAATCTCCTGCTCTGCCAAGTTTCCAGGTTGGGTGATCACTCTTATAGCTGAAGAGTCACCTCGGCCATCTTTCTGCAGAGGAAGCCAGGACAGCGGGTGTCCCCACAGGAAACGTGGTCTTTATAGGATGGAGACAAGGCATGCTGCTTGGCATACTACAGAAAACTTGATTCACATGAGAAATACACTATCTATCATCATGCCATTTAAACTGTCATTTTCCTACCAGCTCAAATGAATATTTACAGTGCCACGGCAGGGCAAACATGTGAAGTGACGTGGAAGTGTTCTAGTCCACAGTGTGCCCACCGCAGCTGGAGACCATCGGATGACAGCGCCACCTGCGTGGTGCTTACTGTCCAGTGCAGGAGACAGACGAGTAGCAGCTGGCACTCCAGGGTCAGGCCACGGGACACAAAGCAGGGCCACGGCACATGCAGCACTGGTGGAGGGAGCAGTTTCAGAGGGAAATTCAGGATGGCAGCCACCACACTGCCTCAGTACAAGCTTCACCAGCAGCAGTGCCTGGTGGTGACGCTTTACTGATAGGGTTGCTCGGGAAGCATGCACAAGGCATCCACACAGCGTGCGCAAGGCGTCCACACAGCATGCCCAAGGCCCCTGTGAGGAAGTGTCAGACACGGCTGACACCCACACCTATCCTCACTGAGCAGTGAGGGAGCTGGGCACGAGGAGCCACAGGCACACAGTGGGGGGAGGGGGCAGCCACGTTCCCACAGGGACAAGGGAGGGTCAGGGAAGGCTTCTCAGAGCAGGTACCCAAGGAAGTACTTGACAGACTGGTTAAAGAAGCAGGAGGTGGAGCAGACAGGGCCAGTGTTTCAGATCCAGGGGGGAGCATGCCCTGAAGTCGCTGGAATGCCTGAACCTGCCTGAGTCTTCCTTTCCACACCTGCGTGTCTCAGTGCTGGTGGGCGGATAAGACCAGGGCCGGTGTTTCAGGGCCAGTGTTTCAGATCCAGGGGGGAGCATGCCCTGAAGTCGCTGGAATGCCTGAACCTGCCTGAGTCTTCCTTTCCACACCTGCGTGTCTCAGTGCTGGTGGGCGGATAAGACCAGGGCCGGTGTTTCAGATCCGGGGAAGAGCATGTTCTGGAGCTACTGGCATGCCTCAATCTTCCTGAATCTTCCCTTCCATGCCTGGATGACTTAGGGAATGGCAGGGGAAGAAGATGGAGCCCAGTGTTTCAGATCCAGGGGGGAGCATGCCCCAAAGTCTCTGGAATGCCTGAACCTTGCTGAGTCTTCCTTTCCAGCCTGCGTGTGTCAGTGCTGGCGGGTAACCGAATACAGATGC
This sequence comes from Callithrix jacchus, assembly GCF_049354715.1. Taxonomy (NCBI): domain Eukaryota; kingdom Metazoa; phylum Chordata; class Mammalia; order Primates; family Cebidae; genus Callithrix; species Callithrix jacchus. Next base: position 123,007,285 of record NC_133513.1, on the reverse strand, counting down.
GGAGGAGGAGGTGGTTTCTCCTCTCAGCATCTCCCACAACCTACTGTCGGGCTGGAAAGCAGACTTCATTATAACACAGCTACGAACTAGCGCTGGATCCCAAAGTCATGCCCACGAAATGAAATCCGAACTCAGGTTGACCTGCGTGCCACGAGATTTTAACTAGCTTGTCTTGGCTTTCGTTGGCTCGTACGATTCACCAACCTTAATGAAAATTCACAGAGAGTCTACAAGTCATACAGTCGGTTAAAAAAACCTCTTCCTTGTACTACAATAGCATGTAATCGCTGTCACAAATCGATAGGATATGAATGAGAAGAATGGATGAGGTCTGTGGAAGCGGGGCTGCTTTGCCACTGAACTGCACCGTGGCACAACATTCGCCTGTCTTTCTAAATCGAAGAATATTTTCCAGCCTCTACACTTAAGCTATGGGATTAGGATCGGAATGGTATAATGGAGCGTGGAATGATCTTTTCAGTCACAGTAATTCTGGAAAAATTACTTTTAATTTTGTGACGTTTTTGTATTCCCATGAAGTACATAGGAGTTCTCTCTCTAACTATAAAAATGACGTGTTGTCTGCTCTAGGTAGCACTTCTGCCTGGAACTTGCAAAGGAAGGCATTAGGTTTGTTTCCTATGACTAATTTTTTTGTTTCAATGGCATCGAAGTAAGATAAGATGGCTGTAAGTTCCCAGGGCACCAGTGCTGAGTTAAAAAGAAAATCTGTCATTAGAAGATAAAAGTGGAGCTTGGGTTTGTGTGCTGAGCGCGGTGCCCGACATAAAAACACAGCACGGCACGTCCCTGTGTCTACCACATTCCAAAAGCTGGACTTTAACAGAAGCTTCTAATAAATATTTTCTTAATATTCTCAATGACATACATTTCCATTGAAGCACGCCAACATTTCTCTAGCTGTGCTTTGCAGGCCTCTGGAGTCACACGGGCTGCCTCTCGTGTTTCTGAAAAAAACGCTCATGGTGCAGCAACACTGTGGAATCTGGGGCTCGGCCCCCAGGCCAGTGTGGAAGGCCGAAGGCTGTAGGGTCTCAGAGCAGCCGGCGTTCCCCAAATCCCTGTTCCTAGAACGCTCAGGCACTCAAGGACTTCATAAATTTGGGGGAACAGATTAAAAATGTGAAAGTTATTCAAACCAAGTTTTCTACAAAAACACATTAATCTGAACTGCTTGCTTGTAAGAGCTTAGAAAACAATCTTGTAATCCTATGACTAACATTTCCTTCCTACCAAGAATATCCACATTCTTTCTTTTTTTTTTTTTTTTTTTTTGATAGAATCTCACTGTGTCAACCAGGCTGGATTGCAGTGGCATGATCTTGACTCACTACAACCTCCACCTCCTGGGTTCAAGCGATCCTTCCACCTCAGCCTCCTGAGTAGCTACAGGTGTACACTGCCATGCCTGGCTAGTTTTTAGATTTTTAGTAGAGACAGGGCTTTGCCAGGTTGGCCAGGCTGGCCTTGAACTCTTGACCTCAAGTGATCCCCCCACCTCGGCCTCTCAAAGTGCTGGGACCACAGGCACGAGCCACCGCACCCGGCTCTTTCTAACAGTCTCTTATGGCTTAGCACCACAAGCACTGAACTCAGTCTACACCCGGTGCACACATAACACAGCAGATTCTGTGTCACTAAAATGTTACGGGGTGGATTTCGCCCCAGGCACTGAGGGTTTGATTACATTTTTTACATGCAGTTTAGGGCTCCAGATAAAATACCTTACAGTGTATCTCTCAGCGTCTCACCCAAAAGACGCATTTTCCCAGGGAAGACGCTTTTCAGTAGGTTAAAAGTCTCTTCCTCCTGCCTAACTGGAGGTGATGCATGCTTTCTAACACAGCCCCTCCGAGAGGCAGGAGCAGCTACAGGAGCCCCGCAAAATGTGGCAGGGAGTTCCCTAGCCCCAGCAGCCTCTGTCCTGTGCCCGCCATGGCATCTGGCATTCATTCCTGCTTAGAGAAGGAAGCCCCGGCCAGGGCGGCGCGGCCTGGAGAATTGTCCCTGATGGCACCTTGCAAGCTCCTGCACCTGCAGGGACTAAAAGTGCAGAAACAAAGGGCTGGCACCACGGTGGCTTCATCCTGAGCTCAGAGACACAGTATTTATCACTCCAGGTCTCTACAATGGTGACCCCAAAGCCCTTCCTCCCTCCCGCCTGAAACCAGAAATAACGCTTGCCGCGTGGAGCCACAGAAGTGTTCTTTTCTTGAACCTCCTCTTTGGAATTTTACACCCAACCTCCCTGAGAGGAGCGCATCTGGACAATAATGAAGGCGGTGCCAGGCAGGCCTCCGGAGTTACCGCTGGCTCGGCATTCACAGCCTGTCAAGGTAACTTTATGAGCTCATAGCCAGCTGCTGTAATTCCAGTAATGACCTGCAGACACCAAAAGAATCTAAATTTATCACCACTCCTCTTATGGCCAACAACCAGCCTCATCAGGAAGCCGGAGGGCGGTGCTGCTGGTGGGAATAGAGGCGCCCCCAGAACGTGGCCTGACTCTTGGTGGTGCTGGCAGCGGCCTGGGTGACCTCTCCCTTTGTCCCCGTCTGGCCCACACCCCTCACCTGCAGGGGGCTCTGCGGTGGGCAGTTTATCATGGCCAGTGCCTCCTCCCAGCAGACAGAACACTCCCCTGGGCTGTGAACCCTGGCTGGTGTTAGAGCAGGGACCAGGAGGCAGGCATGTGCTGGCGTGGCCTGTCAGGTTGGGACACGGTGGGGACAGAGGCACTTACAGATAGACTGGGTGAAAGGCGGGCCCTGACTCCAGGTTACACATGATTTTGTTTTGCTCACCGTCAGATTGGGCACTGCCCAGCAACTGGCTATGGCTTCCCTTTAGAGAAGCAGGGATGAGGCACGGCTGCGAAAGCCTCCGGGCGGCTATTCTCTACGGCGCAGACATGGGGATGGAAGTTAGGGACCTGCTGATTTACGGTAACCATGGGAATCAGGAAACCGGAAATGTGTTAGCATAGGCCAACTCAGTTCAAGCTAGAAATAAAATGATATTACCAAAATCATTAAAAATAATTATCAATAGGAAATGCTTATAAATAATATGAAACAATTATAAATTACAAGGGCAAAAGACATAAAACACCACAAAACTGAAAATGAAAATATGTGCCTTCAAACTGTCTTAAAAACACATGTGTTTCATGTAAATCAACTCCAGCCCGTCATTTCCCTTGGCCCATCAGAGAGACCCACACAGCACACGCCCAGGGCTGGAGAACCAGCCACGGTGCCCCGCGTGGTTACGACTAGCACGCTGACCACAGAAATGGCTTCAGTGTCCCACCTGAGCTCTGAGTAAGATGGTCACTGTTCCAGACTTACTAAAATAGACTCCAATGAATAACTCTGCTTTTCCAGTACTTTTTCCAAAAGAAAAACACACTCATAATGCCCAGTATCTGTGATTTACTGTTTTATGCTATATAGAATTCTCTGTGCTAAAAAAGTTAAGTGTATGAGGTCATTTTAATTCCAAGGTCTAAATGTAATGTATGCGTCTGTTTCCATATTTACCAAGAAATTCCCAATGAGATAGAAAGTTTCATTTCCTCATGTGCTTTTTCTTCAGAACAGTCATTCTTAATGGCTTCTGTTATTTGAAAGAATCCAATTATCAATTTAAAAGTGATTATAATTATCAAATGATTATTTTCCATTAACAGAGCGTGGTTCCAGCTGCAAGCTCCACGCCACGTGCGGAGCCCGGCGTGGCCGAACTCCGTAATCGTGTCATCTTGCTGACCTCAGCCACTTCCACAGGGACCCTCAGGGAGTGTGCTGAGGACGTGGAGATGCACCTTTTCACAGAAGAACGCTGGCCAGAGGGAGAAGGGCCACTGCACGTCCACTGTCAACAGCCTTTCTTCTCCCTGCAGTCGTCCCCATGGCCCCGGGGCTGCTGCCATCAACCTCTACGTTCATAGAAGGAACTGGTGGGTGCTGCCCACACCGAGCCTGGCCAACAATGACAGGGGCCAAAGTGTCCCAACACCAAGGAGATGGGGGGAGGGGCAAGGGGAAGAGGAAGTGAAAGAGGCTTCAATAATATCTGGTCCAATGCCCTGGGGAAACACGGGCCAGCCCAGCCCTGCCTCCCATTGATTCACGCACAGGATGGTGGCTTCACCCCAACTCCCCATCTGGGTCTGGGATGGCCACTCCTAGGAGTCAGAGGAGAGGTGGGGTACACCCTGCTCAGCCAGTGGAGCCCCTTCTCTCATTCACTCACACATACTCATGAGAGCCAGGCACGGTGCCAGACAGCAGCTACCCTGTGATGACACATGGCTGGGACCTTGCAGAGGCCACAACTGAGTGACGCCTGCCCCAAAATCCACTAGGTTTTGGTTCAAGGAAAAGGGACCTGGTGGGTGCTGAGGATGGGGTGGTGGCTGCCACAGGGAAAGGGGCTCTGGCATCCTCTTCCTTGACGGTTCCACCAGCCTCTGTCACCTTGGCCTGCTCCCTTGGTGACACCACCCACTGGGTCTCTCTCTCTTCTCCCTGATGCTCTGGCCAGAGGGGACCACAGCAGCAGGTCTGGGTGGGCAGCTCTCGGGCCACATCTCTGCACATCCTGCTTCTCTGAACTCCATGCCTGCATGCCCACCCATCCGACTCACTGCTTCCATGGACCTCCACCAACAGCAGGCCCAAGACTGAAGTGTTGTCTCCACCACTCCTGGCTTCCTGCTCCATCTCCCCTTCTGATGGGCCTCCCCTTCTGTCAGTCACACACACCAGCAGCACGGGCCACTCACGCCCTCTCCTCCTCTGCCTTATTTAATCACAAAGTCCTTGTTTTAAGTCCTAACTCTGTCAATCTGTCCATGGGTAGATGTCACTGCTGTCCTCTTTCTACCTGTCTAAGACCAGTCATTCCCCGCCAGGACCACCACGGCGGTCTACTGACTGGCCTGCCTGTATCTGCCCAACCTCTCCAAATCCAATGTGCTCACCACACTATAGCCAGGGTGAGACCTTGAGACAAAAGTCCTCTGGTGGCCTGTGGCTTCTCTGTCCAAATGGCCTCTTGACACCCTCTCAAACCTCCAGGTGTGCTGGCCCCTTGCTCCCGCCTGGCCCTCAGCCAGGTCCTCAGTCCTGCAGCATCGCATGGCGAGCACACGGGTCCTCCTCAGGTCCCCCAAGTGCACCAAGGGGTCCTTCTTCACAGGCACACGTGGCTCAGATCTCATTCAAAAGCTACCTCTTGAAGAAGCCGCCTCTGACCCCGTTAGACGCCCTCACGATGCCTCGTATTTCTCCTCGTATTTCTCCTGCCTCTCTCAACTATGACCGAGCCACGCTTTGTCCATTAGTTGTTGGAAGTCACCCTCCTTCCCTGCACTGTGGATTCCAGGTGGGCAGGGAGGCCACGTCTTCATCTCTCATGCTGTGTTCCTAGCATGGGCCCCAACAGGCAGTGATGCTGGAAAGATACAGCCCGCAGAGGGCTACGGAGCCTGAACACGCAGGATACAGCCGAGGGGAGGCTAAAGCTGGGGCGTCCCAGCTACTCCACCTCCCCAGGCTGCTGTCACAAGAGGACAAAGTCGCCAGGGTTTTCCGCACTCCCCAGAAATGTGTCTGATTTTTATTTTTCCTTTGAAAACATTTTTGACCTTTCAGGACTGCACTGGGTTTTGGTATCTGGGTCACGAAAGAGAAACACATTTGCATTTCTATCAAGACCCTGCGGTCCAAGATAAGCAAGGGGGTCCACGTGGCCATTAAGAGGTCAGGAAGGAGCAAGGGGGTACAGTTAAACTAGAGCTGTCCCTAGAGCCACTTCAGGGGTGGGGCAGGGGGATGGAGTATAAAGCCAGATCCCAAAGCAGACAGCCGACGAGGGGCCGGCTCCCAGATCCCTCTGCTAATGCGTGTGGCACTGAAGCATCACACCAAGCTGTGCAGCTTCCAAACGGCAGCCACTGTGGAGTTCATACCAATGTTAAGGAATTAGTAACCTCAGAATTAAAAAAGCATTTGAGTGGTTACTAAATTGTATGACTTTGGTCCCCAAAGCAATATGCATTAACATCTTATGATGACATGAAAGGATTCTGGCATTTAGTTTAATAAAAAGAGACAGTGGCAACAACTTCCTGTGAATTAGAGAGAGCTAAATCAGAGGAATGAGGGTGCTGCCTTCCTACAATGGCCATGACAATCGCTGTACGTAAGAGGCCCAAGATTTTAAAATTCAGTTACTTGTTCAAACCCAGACAGACGAAACACACTGCTGTGTCAAATCAATACTTGAAAATATTTAGCAAAAGGATTTGACTTGGCAGAAAGGTATGACCTTTTTCCCACAAGCGTCAATTGAGATATTAACAAAAATCACATTTAGTAAACATAATTTAAACTCACATTAAATACCACATAAAATGTGGTTTCATATAATCCAAAAAATTAATATATCCTATTACATTTTTACTTCCCACTAATTTGAAATTACAAGGTGGCAATTTCTTCTGCTAATAGATATAGACCAGGAGAACCCACAACCCCCTGAATGGGCATCAAGCTAATGTGGACAGAATCAGAGGGCTGGTCCTTGGCCAGTGCTTACCTGCCCCAGCCTCCAGCAGAAGACCAAGGCATGGGGGGCTTCAGGTGGAACTGGAGCTCAGCTTCATCTGCCAGCTGGGCTTCTGCAAGGTGGCAGGCCCTGAGAGGAAGATACCTTAACCAGGACACAGAGACTAAAATAAAGTTTGGGGTGGCAGGGTGTGTTTGCACACACAACATTCTGCTTGTTGCAGAGAAACGCTGCATGTCTCAGAAAGGAAGATGGGGAGGTGGGCAGGGCGCAGAGAAAGTGGGTTTGTTGTTAGTGCTGTTCATAACATGATTTGTTTTTTTTTAAATTGGGATGTGGGATTTGAACTCAGCTTTAAGAAAGGAGTGGACCGTACTCTAAGAGCAGATAGTGACAATTCTGGGCCAGCGTACAGGAGGAAACAGCAGCAGGGGCCACCCCTACCCTGGGATGAAGCACCATTCCTGAGAGGTGAATGCCTGGGGCAACAGACAGTGCCTTGCCGGGTCCTTTGAGCCCCCTCGTCTTCGGGGAGGAGTCTGAATGGCCACCCTGTAGGAGTAAAATTGAGCTGTTAACTAGACCAAACCTCAAAGAAACCACAGCTCCGCTCCGCTCATATCAATCTCTAGGACTGGAATGAGCTGATCCCACACTGCTAGTGCCCCCAGCACTGCTAGAGGAAGAAAACATCCTCCCAGGCAACATGTCACTTCTACACACTGTTCTTCAAATGTGCAAATACGGCATACAATGGAAAACAACTGGACATACGAGGAGATAAGACAACATGAATGAAAACGGCAGAAATAAAGACTAAAAATAGAGCGCAGGCATTCCAGGTGCTGGAATTAACATAATTGTACTTTACTACCTCAAGGAGGGAAAAAGCTAAGATCTCACAATTCAAGAAAGAATCACAAACTGTTTAAAAAAACGAAAATACTCAAATTGAGAAATCATTGGAATAATGGATCCTGTGAACGGGTTTAAAACCAAATTATGCACGGTAGGAAAGAAAACGAATGAACTGTCAGAGAGAGAAAAAGAAATGAACACAATGGATCCCACAGTTACGAAATAATGGAAAATAATGAAGAACCAGGGATTCAGAAGATACAGGGAAGGGTGCCAGCTGTGCAAATGCAGTCAAAGAAGGAAATCCAGGAGAATGGAGCAAAAGCAACACCGGGACAGTAAGGGATGAGAACATCCTGGAACTGTTGAAAGACACTGAGCTATAGATTTAGGAAGCCCTGTGACCCCAAAGCAAGATGAATATAACATGTCTACACCTAGCCGATCTCAACTGAGAGAAAAGACATTACTTCAAAGAAGAGCTGACTTCTCAAGGAGGATAATGGAAGCCTGAAGAAAAAGTCACAGTATCTCTGGATTCTGAACAGAACAACTGCAAACCTAGACCCCTGTAACAAGAAAAATATCATATAAAAATACAGATACAATTAAGCCAGTTCTAAAAAAGAAACCGAAACCAGAAGCTGCCAGCAATTCCGTGTGAAAGGCACCCCTTAAAGGGTGCCGAGAAATGCTGAACTGGCACCGCACGGTAGGTATGCATGCAGATGTGCATTTTTAACACATACGTTTGCTGATATAAAGGATGTGAAGTACAGTTTACAGATAATATACAATATTCTTTTTTTGTAAATTCTATGCAGCCAACTGATTCTTACGGCAGGACTTCTCTGACATTTGCCAAACTCAGGCCCACAGCCAAACTGTGGTTGCAACTGGTGAACACGCAGTTCTGCATGAATGCTGCCAGGCAGACAAGACGGAGGTGAAGAAGCTGAAGATGTTACGTCAGATCGTCACGTGTTTGGCAGTGATGTGAGCGATTTCTTTGCCGAATGAGATGATACTTTTAACTACTGGACGAGGAGTTAAATTTCTCAAGCTATTCAAAATGTAAGAGTTACACGCAAGACATCTGAAAATGAATGCACCTTATGAACATCTTCTCCATCACATTTTGAAATCTAGATCAGTGGTTGGCATTTTCTTAAAGAGCCACATAATAAATATATTATGTTTTGAGGGCTGGAAGTCTCAGTTACATCCACCGGACTGCTACTGAGTTATGAAAGTAGCCACAGACGAGAGAGAAACAAATGAATGTGGCCATGTTACAAATAAATCCTTATTTACCAAAAAAAAAAAAGAAAGAAAAAAGAAAAGAAGGATGTCCAGCCCCAGGCCATAGTTTACCAACATCTGGTGTACACAATCAAATAAAGTTCCAATTAGTAATATTTGCTAATTTCTGTTGTGTAAATATTCCTACTAGGACCGACTTCAGGCTAGTTGACAAGATTCTCAGCGGCACAGCATCATATCAAAGGTATGGATAATAGTAAAATTAGCACAATAATGGGAAGAAATAAGTTTTGAATATGTGTTACCATTCTAAACATAAGGTATTTAACTATAAATTTACATATTTCGACTTTTACTAATGTGTGTGTTTGACAACCAGCTCATAAAATTCTTGTAAATTAAAGAACTGGCTCTTGGAGCTGGCTGGCTTCGGCTTTCCATTGCTGAAAACATATTCTTCAGGCAGGAGGAGGATTATCACAGAAATAAGGCGACAGATATAGAAAGGATGAAAAGAATAAAAATGGCAAATCTATATGTAGATCAAATGAATACTGACAGCATTAAACAATACTTTAAAGTCAGATAAAATGACATAATTTTCACATACAGTGAAACTCAACTTTTTATACATAGAATTCAATGAGTACTGACATGTACCAGCATATAGGCACCACAGCAACTGAGGCACATGTTCCTGAGAGAGCTTTGACAGTCTGTCTTTCAATGATTCAGTCCATTTTTGTGTCTGTCAGTGATTCTGTCCATTTTGTCTATTGTTATTTACTGGCATAACTGTTTATAACGTTTCCTTTCTGATCTTTTAATGTCTGTAGGATCTGTACTTATTTCCCCTTCCATATCGATTTGGGTAATTTGTAATCTCTTTCTCGGTTTGGCTAAAGTCTTATCATTTTTTATTGATCTCTCCAAAACTAAACAAAAGCTATTGATTTCTTTGATTTTTCTCAATTTTTTTTTTCTGTTTCCATTTAACTAATTTATGCTCTTCATTACTGCCTTTCTTCTAAGGGGTTTAGGTTTCAATTTTCTCTTCTCTTTGTAGTTTCTTATTTTGAAAGTTAGATTAGAGTTGGCAAACTATGACTATGGCAAGAATATTTTCAAAGAAAAATTTTAAAATCCAAAGAAAGAAAATATTTTCAAAAAAAAAAAAATGATAAAGTACTAATTCAATACAACCTGAAGTGGAATCTGCTAAGATGTGTTATAGGTGGTGTTTGTGAAATTGTGTGAAGCAAAAAAGGATTAGCTGGCCAAATTGGAAAACTTATTAAAACATAAAGCCTATGGTTATTATCTACTAGCAGGCACTCTGTATAAAATAGGTGAATCTGAATCTATCGCACATTATTTAAAGAATGTAATCAATGATGTACTTCACTGATGCTCATGGGCCTAATCATAATCACTTCTACAAAATTTAGTCGGAAACTGAAGCTGGAAATCCTGACATACTGTATCACAGAAACTTCAATGACTTAGAAGTGGTAGCGAAGTTTTATTGCAACTTGTATATTCAGGGTTATTAAAATTTTTCTGGATCAAAAGAATTTCCTTCAACTATTATCAAACATTCAATAGCTTTGTAAGTCAGACTTGATATTTTTAAAAAATAAATTCAACTTAAAGTTACAAGGCACAACAGTAATTATATGCTTAAAATTCAGTAAAGTTATTGTGATGAAAAGTAGTGACTGAATCATAAGAAACATCAGCTGCTTCATACACTTCTTCCGATTTCTATTCCCACACAAATTTACAGTGGATAGAATTTCAGAGCACAAATCACTGTCCTGGTAGTGTTTTGTTTATTGTGAATCCCAAGGCAAGTACAAAAGGAAATCTCCAGGTTTCAAAGACTCTTTTTTTTTGAGATGGAGTTTTGCTCTTGTTACCCAGGCTGGAGTGCAATGGCGCGATCTCGGCTCACCGCAACCTCCACCTCCTGGGTTCAGGCAATTCTCCCGCCTCAGCCTCCTGAGTAGCTGGGATTACAGGCATGCGCCACCGTGCCCAGCTAATTTTTTGTATTTTTAGTAGAGACGGGGTTTCACCATGTTGACCAGGATGGTCTCGATCTCTTGGCCTCATGATCCACCCGCCTCAGCCTCCCAAAGTGCTGGGATTACAGGCGTGAGCCACCGCGCCCAGCCAAAGACTTTTTAATTGTAAAATTGAAGAGCTTCCACCCAATCTTTGATTGGAAATGATTAATCTGCAGTGTAATGCCATGCTAAAAGAAAAATGTCAAGAGGACTTTCATAGAATTCTATAAATGCTTTCTAAGCAATAACAATGCTTAAATAAAATTGTATGTCTGTGGGTTATCATATAGGAAACTGATGAAAGAGAAAACAACAACAGCAAAAACACTGAGAAAAAAGCAGTAAAACCAGAAGGGGGATCATTACAATGGTGAGTAAAATTAGTAAGCAGCCAGCCAGAAAGATCAGGAAAAAAGGAAATAAAAGCTGGGCACAGTGGTGTGTGTCCACAGTTCCAGCTGGTTAGGAGGCTGAGGTGGGAGGATTGCTTGAGTCCAGAAATTTGAAGCCAGTCTAGGCAACATAGGGAGACCCTGTCTCTTAAAAAAAAAAAGCAGTAAAACCAAATAAGTTGATTTTAAAAATGACAAAAATATCAGGAAACCTGGTACCCTATAATTTAAAAATCTTCCAAGGAAATTTATAAGACAAGATGCTTTCAGCAGCATATTCCCACAAAGGCTTAAGGAAGCACTACCAATTAATCAATGGATAACACTTAGACAGATCATATATGTTTAAATATTCATCTACCTAATAACAAATTCAACAAAATGTATGCAAGACTTCTGTAGGGAAATCTTTAAGTGACGACTGAGAAAAATTAAGACAACGTCAACAGAGGATTATATGTTCACAGGTTTGATGCCTCAGAATTGTAGAGATGTCAGTTCTCCTCAAACTACAAAGTCAATCAAATCTCATTTCAAAAGGAAAAAGTTTTTTAAAAATACTCAAACTGAAATGTGACAAACTGATTCTGAAATTTATATACTAATGGAAATCTTAACCAAGAATAACGAAGACAGTTGTAAAAAGAATAAATCAAACACTGTCTCTACTAGATACAAAAATTTGTTATAAAGCTACAATAATTAAAGTAGTGTGGCATAATGGGAGAATAAGCAAATATGCCGATAAAATGGAATAGGCAACTAAGAAACAGACTCATTTCACTTGTGACAAAGGGGTCACTGCATAGATATGGGGAATGAATGGACTTCTCAACATGAGTCAGTATTCCTTTAGAGATGGCCTATATCTCATGCTGTCAATCCCAACAACAAAAGCAAAACCAACTGCAATGGCATCGTAACTGTAAACGTGAGAGCAAATAACTGTAACTTCTAGAACAGGACCGGTAAACCGCTGCCTGCAGACCAGCTCCGGCCCAGAATCTAAGAGTGGTTTTCACACTTCCAAAGATTATTCTTAAAAATATATAGCAGAGACTATCTGTGGTCCAGAAAGCCGAAAATATTTACTATTTTACAGAAAAAGGTTTGCCGACCTACGGTCTACAACACATAGGAGAATATCTTCATGTTCTTATGAGAAAGAAAAGACTTCTTAAGCATGACAAAATACGCCAATTGTAAATGAAAGGACTGATTAAAAACTATCTTAACATTAAAACTTTCTGTTCAACAAGACACAATTAAAAGAATTAAAGGCAAGCCAAAGAGTGGAGATACTTTCAACGCAAATGGCCAGCAAAGTCTTCATATCTGCAACATATAAGTGATTCCAGTATAAGACAACACAATAAGAGAATGAAGAATGTCCTGTACAAACACGTTAAAAAAGAGCAAATGCAAACGGCAAATGATCAAACAGAAATACGTTCAACCACGTCAGTCATTAGTAATTAGTCATTACAGAAATGAAACTTAAAACCACCATGAGATACATGAACATAAGCACTAGAATGACTGAGGTTAAGAAGCTCCTAATACCAAATGGGCATCAGAGTGGAGCAACAGGCAACCGGAGACGCTGGTAACGGGTGCTAACCTGATGTTTAACCACAGTGGAAAACTAACAATAATCACACCCACACCCTACGACCAGCAAGTCCCATGCTAGGACGTCCTCAGCAGAAATGCAGGCGTATGTGCATCGAGAGACAGGCAGGAATGACCACAGGCAGGGGCATCATTAGTAACAAAAATTTCAAGTACCTAATGTCCCTCAGTGCGGAAGATACTAATAAACTGTGATAAATTCACACGAAGGGACACTGCACAACAACGGAAATGAACAAGCTATGGTGACATGCCGTTTTATGGAGGAGTCTACAAACATCCAGGTAACATCTTTAACTGGATTAAAGAAGCTGGCAATGAAGAAATACATCCCAGGCATAATGTGTCGTATGTACAGTTAACAAAAGGCGCAAGCAAAACAACAGTGTCGAAGGGTGGATACTTAGGTGACAACTCTATAGCGAAAAGTCAGAAATTGATTACCAGAAAAACCTGGAAAAGTCAGAATGGGGTTATCTCTGGGAGCGGCAGTAGCAAAAGATGGGAAGAAACACAAGGCAAATTTCTGGGCGGGGTGGAGGGGGCTGCCATGGTTTGCCTCTTGATTTGCCTGATGGTTACACAAAGATTCATTGCAGACATTCCTCTGAGTATTATCTTCGTAACAAAAATGGTTAGAAACAACAGGTGACACTTCAAACAACGGATTCCCAAGACAGCAGGGATACAATTTCAGGGTCTGAGGACATTTTCGGCAATATGACAGTCCAAGTGAATCTCAATTACGTAAGGCTGGGCAGCTTTCAACATGCGCTAGTTTTCAGTAAATTGTAAACGCTTCTCAGGTGTGGGAATCAAGCCAGGAACTTCCAGCCATCACCTGTTAATTACCATCTTATGTCTCATCCATAGCAAACACGAGAAACATCAACTTCTGCAACTCCTGGGCAGGCGCGTCTTGGCAGCGGCACCACTGCTCTCAGCCCTGCTGTCCCGGCTCCGGCCAACACACGACAAAACCAAAAGAAGGGGCAGATCAAAATATCAGGAAGGAAAAGAACACAACAGTCGTGATTTCCAGGCGTTATTCGAGAGAGTTAAAGGAATTAACTGATTTAGAACTAGTAAGATAATTCAGCAGAATGGCCGAATACCGAAGTCAGTGGTTTTCCAGATGTGAGGGATAATAAATTAGTAATTTCAATGGGGTGAAAAGAGCTCATTTATAAAACAGACGTTAAAAAATATGACTAAACTTAGCAAAAAATATCAGAGTTCTATGACTAAAAGTACAAAATGTTACGGGAAGGCACAAAGGAAGCCTAAATAAGTGAAGATACAGCATATTCCTAGATAGGAAAACCAGAAAGAAAAATTTTCTCAAACTTAACACAAATTCACTGTGATCCCAAATCGATCTACATAGTGAGTGCACCTTGAATCAAAACTCTAACTGGATTTTTAAAATGTGAAAGTTGACAAGTGCACTCTAAAAGCATGGAAGAAGACATCTGAGCAAGGACAATTAAAGAGGTTTTTTCATTACTTAACATTTATTTCAAATAACTTCAAACTTACAGAAAAGTTACAAGAACACTGAGAACACCCGTATATTTTTTACCCAAATTCACCCGTTCTCTCCATCTTGCCACTGTTTTATCTCTCCCTCCCCCCCAACACATACATTGTTATTTGTCTGTATGAACCATTTGAGTTATTGTGCGTACATCACACATCTTATTTCCTAAGAAAAAGAATATTCTCTTAGGTAACCATAATGCGTGCTTTCATCTAACATACATCCATAGCCAATGTCATTAATTGTCCCAATTACGTTTCTCCCACAATACGCTCTCCCCTGAGTACAGGCTCACACACTGTGTTCAGGCGTCATGTGCCTTCAGTCTCCCTCAAGCTGGAACAGTCTTACGGTCTTTGTCTTTCACATTAACACTTTTTACATAAAGTAAAGCTCACCCTTTTTGGTGTTTAGTTCTGTAAGTTTTGACAAACACCTGCGGTCACATGACCATCATTAAGATCAAGGGGTCAGAGTTCCATCACTGCAGACACTTCCTGTGGCCCTTCATAGGCAACCTCTTCCCCACTCGATCCTACCTCTGACGACCGCTGATTTGCTCTCCCAGTGGTTTTGCCTCCCACAGTCGGTCCTGTAAGTGGAATGATGTCATCATGTTGTCTCAGTGTCTGGCTTTTTTCAGTATCAAATGCATAATGCCTTGCGAGCCAATCGTGGTTCAGGAGTCTGCTCCTTTCTCAGGGCTGAACTCAACTGCATGGTATGGGTGAAGCTCAGCTTATTGACTCAGTTCTCCAAGTGAGGGAATGGCTGTTGAAGACTCGGGGAGACTCTGAGTAAAGCCACTATAGTACAAGAGAGGGAGAGAGACAGAGAGAGAGAGATGGGAGTGGGGAGAGAGCGGGTGGGTGAGTGAGTAGGCAGGTGAGTGAGGAGTGAGGAGTGGATGGGTGTGTAAGTCAGTGGGTGAGGAGTGAGTAGGTGGGTAAGTGGGTGTGAGTGAGTGGGTGGGTGTGTGGGTGGGTAACTGTATGAGTGGATAAATGGGTGAGTAGGTGAGTGTATGAGTGGATGGGTGAGTGGATAGGAACGTGGCTGAGTGGGTGAGGAGTGAGGTGTGAGGAGGGAGGGAGTGGTTGGGTGACTGAGGGAGTGGGTGGATGGGCGAGTGGATAGGAATGTGGCTGAGTGAGGAGTAAGGGGTGAGGGAATGGTTGGATAACTAAGGGATGGGTGGATGGGTAAGTGGGTATCTGTTTTTGCTCACTTGAGTAAACACTTAAGTCAGATTGCTGTGTCATACAGTAAGCGTATGTTCAAGTTTATTTTTTAAACCTACCCGACTGTTATCCTGGCAGCTGTAATTTAGCATTTTCGCCTGCAATGGACTCCCGCTGCTCTGTATCTTCACCAGCACTTGGCACTGTCAGTTCACTTTAGCCATTCTAATCAGCATGTAGTGGAATTTCCTTGTGCTTTTAGTTTTCATTTGCTAAGGGTGAAGACGTCGAGCATGTTGTCACATGTCTTACATTTATATGCGCTCTTTGGTGAAGGGCCTGTTCCAATGTCTCGCCCATTTTAAAAATTAGCTTCTCCTTGCCCCGGCTAATTCTGGGCTCATTTTGTATTTTTCCTTCTCATCCTCCTTCTCATTCTTCTTGTTCTAGGATCCTCTTGTGCCTTTACTACCCCCATCCTGGAATCAGCCATTTTTCCAAGTTGCGCAAGATCCTTTCAGTGGTGCACAGTATTTTGGAAATAGGACTGGGAACTAGGTGTGTTCTCTGTGACTGGGGCATTACTGCCTCCAGGCCTTTTTAGTTGTAGCTTGAGCTGGAAGAAGTGTACAGTGTGCATGTTTGAGAAATGATGAGTCCATACAGATGGCGCTGATTCCCTTCCTGACCCTACTCTGCGTCAGTCACGGGGAGTTCTCCAAAACATCAACACCCTTAGTCGTTTTCTCAATCTATATGCACATGAAACAATTTCACACCTCTATGCAAAACAAAGATATTAAGAATATTTGTAGTTTTCCCCCTACAACTGAGTACATGTCATCGGACTGTCGTGTTTAAGTTACTTGCATTGCTACTTTCCTCCTTCCTTTTTGCATGATCATAATACTCATCTGCGAGGCGATTAACAGATTTCCTAACCGCGAACTACCCTTGCAGTCTAGGGCACAGAAACGGTATATTTATTCAGGTGTATTCTATAGTACTAGAGAGGTGCTGGAGTCATTCACTAACATTATTTAGCATTTCGGCATCAATATTGCCACGTGATATTAGTTTTTATTTTCTTTATGAGGTACTATCTTTATCAGGTTTAGGTTTCCATTTATACTTGCTTCATAAAAAATATGGGAAGTTTCTTTTCATTACTTATGCTTTAAAACAATTTATGTATCATTAGAATCATCTACACAAAGGATTTACTAGAATTCCCCTGGGAAAGCAGCTGGGCCTGGACCCATTTTGTGAGGTAGTTCTTTGAAAATGTTCCCTACTTCTTCCATGTAAATTGGTTTATTTAAGCTTTCTATCTCTACTGGGGTTAATTTTGCTAAAACTGGTTTTTTCCCTAATTATGTGCTTCAAAAATGTTTTCACATTTATTTGCAAATTAGTCTCTTGTGCTTTTAAAAAACTTCTATATCAATACTTATTTCCCTGTTGTCATTCTCATTTTATATATTTGTTTCCCTATTTTTTCCTTAATAAATGATTTGTCTTTTTCAATTTTTTTCAAAGAAACTAGAATTTGATTTATTAAATAATGCTTCTTTCTTCTCCACATCATTATTTTCTGATTTATTATTTCCTTTCCAAAACTTTTTTAGTTCCCCTTTTAATTTTTCATACTTTTCTGAGTATAGTATTAATTTCATTTATTATTCTTCTCTCATTTTTATTGATACAGGTGTCTACAGTCATGAATTCTCTGATCATTGCATTGACTATGCTTTTGATATGTAGAACTAGTTTACAGACATTCTCTTATGTTGGTTTATATTTGCACTTTCATTCAAGAATAGGTTTTAAGTCTCTAGGTGGATCGGCCTTGTTTTTGTTAACAATTTATAGTTTTATTGCACTGTGATCAGAGAATGTTGACTGTAACAATTCTTTTATGATACTTTCCTTTGTCACCTAAATTTTGATACGCTTTGTAAATAGTCATGTATGTTAAGAGAAAGATGTATTTTCTACTCGGTGAATGCATTTCAATACGTATCAGTCACGCGATAGGTTGTCTGGGCCTCTTGCATCACTCCTTGTGGCCACTCGACCTGTCTTGTACTAAGAACGGTGTGTTAAAGTCTCTGAACATTTCTGCGTTGTATTTATTTCTCTTTGCATATGCTGTAGGTTCTGCTTCATACAGGTGGTTTCTATGTTACAAAGGTTTTATCTTCATTACGAGTGTGACTTTTAGCATTTTAAGGTGTCCTAATTTGTCTCTTATAATGCCTTTTGGCCTGATTTCCGCTTGGTCTAATCACAAGATGGCAACCCCTGCTTCCCTATGGTTTCATCTGCCTGATTAATCACTGCCCATCCCCCAGCCCTTCCCTTCTGAATCACCATGTTTCAGGTGTGCCGCTCACACGTGCTCAGTTACCCCTAACCTTTCCAAGCCAACATGAAATTTCACTTCCACGAGCAGCTAAGCCCCCGACGGATCCTGACACAGCTTCCGCTTTGTCTGTTGGTTGATGCTGGAATTACTGTTGAGTGTTACTGCGTCAATCTGCTTAGTCTTCTTTGCTTTTTCTTTTAGTTTAATATTTTGGAAAGTGTTTTTATTCCCGTGGCATGTCCGTATCTTTATCTTTCATAGTGTCTGTAATATGGGGTGACCAACTTGTCCCAGTTTACCCAGGATTTTCCCAACGTTAAAACGGAAAGTTCTGTGTCCTGGGGGACCCCTCACAGGCGAGCTGGGATGACTGGTCACCCTAATTACTTGCGTATGGTCTGTTGGCTTAAATAGTTTCCTTTGACTCCTGACTACGACCTATACGACAGGCCATGATCTTATCCTACTCCCTCCGCCCCTCTTTTTAAAATTTTTATTATCCGTATTCTGTCAGGCTATTTGTGTATGATTCCACCTCCTGTGTCCACACCCCCATTCTTATTTACAAACAATAATGAGAAAGGACACATCTTACTACATGCGGAAATGTCCGCAGAGCCACATTAGCATCAGCAAAGAGCTGACCCAGGGACAGCAGTGGGCAGAACAGGGGCTGCATCTAGACCCATACACATGCGAGGTCAGAACAAGATGAAGGTGACGTTTCAGCTACGAGGGTGGAGGACAACGAAGCCTATGAAAGGGTGTAGAAAAGCCATCGACGTAGAAAACATTCCATGATCATGTCTCACAACACACGAAAGCAAATCACCAGTAAATTAAGAATATCAAAACAAAACCATAAGTAAAGATAACCTTTTTGCAGTCTTACAGTCGTAATGGTCTTTCAAAGCAGGACTCAAAACTGGAAGCTCCAATAAATGGATTGTCAGATTAAACTGTGGAAAAGTTTAAAACTCCAGCATGACTGAAAGACACCACTAAGGCTGGGTGCAATGGCTCATGCCTGTAATCGTAGCACTTTGGGAGGCCGAGGTGGAAGGATCATCCAGCCTGGCCAACACAGTGAAATCCCAACTCTCCTAAAAATACAAAAATAAATAATTAGCTGGGCTTGGTGGTGGGCGCCTATAACCCCAGCTACTCGGGAGGCTGAGGCAGGAGAATCATTGAACCCAGGAGGTGGAGGTTGTTGCAGTGAGCCGAGATTGTGCCATTGCGCTCCAGCCCAAGCGACAGTGAGAGACTCTGAAAAAGCAAAAAACAAACAAAAAAAACCACTAAACTGACAGGAGAAGAGACTAGAATAAAATATTTATGACTGGTTAGACAAAGGACTAATAGCCACATTGTAGAGTTACTAAAATGAAAACAATGGAGAAAAAGTAAACAAAGAATATGTACAAGGAAATCAAAGGAGAAGAAATATCATTGGCTAATAAACATCAAAAGCTGCATGACATCCATAGTTGTCCAGCGTAAGCTCTTTGAAAAATAAAAAGTCATTTTAGAAATCTTCTGTTTGCAGAGGTGTGAGAAATGGACATCTTTATCACTGCTGAGAGTATGAGTTGGTACAGCCTTATGAAGGGTGTCTGGGCTGCATGCGTGAACATTTAAATGTATATAACCTTCGGCCAAACAATTCCTTTCCAGAAGTCTATCCCACAGAAACACTTGCATATGGCGCAGAAATACAGACACACGTGACTGTGTATAACACCATAAAAGCAAAAAAAGAGTTGGAAATAAACTAAATTTCCACTCAAAGTGGGAAGAGTTAATAAATTACAGTAATCCATAATACAGAACAATGTGCAGCTACGGAAAGCCTGTGATGTATTAGGAAGTTAAAGTTCTACTCACAAAAGAATATACTATATACTTTTTAGGTAAAGGCGGGCAAGAACAGGGAGGTATATTTACAACAGAAACAGATTTATAAGGTTGCATTCCAAAGGACGAAGATTGATTGCCTCTGAAAAGAGGATTTTATGGCCGTACTTCTACAGCTGCTGAAGTTTTTAAAATAATAAATTTGTGTTACTTTAAAAATTTTCAAGTCAAAGAAAGGAAAAACAATGTAAAATCAACAGTGACACATGAACATTCCCCAGAAAGAGATCCTCCCTGCTCTGGCTATGGAAACCGTGTGCTTGTACACGTACGTACGCGCGCGTGTGTGCATGTGTGTGTACATGTGTGCGCGTGTGTGCACGTGTGTACCTGTATGTGTGTGTGTGCACGTGTGTACCTGTGTGCACGTGTGTGTGTACCTGTGTGTGCGCGTGTGTGTTGGGGGTGGGGGATCTTCCTCTTTGTCAACAGAAAAGGTCTTCCTTGAAGTCTTCGCATATTTCTGAGGGTTGCCCGCACCCCCTGTAACCTAAGCACGCACATTAATTTCACATTATGGAAGCCCAGAGCAGAGGCAGGAGAGAAAGACAGAATAAGTTCAGATAATGGAGGTGGGCTCCGTGCCCCTCAGCCTGCTGAGGAAGCAAGCCTGCCAGGACGGAAGCGCTGCCCTTCCCAGCCGGCTCCCCACGGGCTCTGCCAAAGGTCCCAAAGCCTCTCTGCAGTACTCTGTAGGTTTCTGGGTTTTTTTGTTTGTTGTTTGTTTTAATCTCAAGTTTGATGGGGTATTAGTTTCGTAAGGGCAGAAACGATGTTTTCTTCTTCCCCAAGGTGCTCCCACACCGTAGCCTCTGATGAAATGGCTGCAGGATGCCTTCCATCTACACACCTGAGACAGACCACAGATGACAAGCGCTCGCCCATCAGATACCACCCCATGCTATCAAAAAGGTTAATGTAACACTTTAACTGCAAAAAGACGCACACCAGCATGTGTTCTGGGAAATAAAAAAGAAGGATTAATAAATGAGTGCCCAGAAACGAAGCCACAGTTGGCAGTGAGATGAAAAATCAGAATGAGGTAAAAGTGAAAGGAGAAAGAAGGAAGTTATAAACTTAGTTCTGAGAAGACAAATGGCTGCTGGAATTGGCAGCAAAAAACCAAAATGTCGCACGAAATGACTGTTCACTCTTTAGAAGAAAGAAAAAGCACCAAAGATCAAGTAACTCCTTCACTGTACAGGCAATGAAAGAGAGAACACGGCCTCACCTTCTAGCATCTACTAATGCCACAGAGAGCTCGGGAAGGGGGGATACTGACCACCCCACGTCCCCTCTGTGCCCAAACATCAGGTGCTGTGCATCCGCCATTACTCAATTTCAAAGGCAATCTTTAAGGAGGACTTTGGTTCAATTTAGACTTTACTTCTGTTTTCATGTCAGTCTATAAACATCAGAACGCTTTCTGAAGTTTAATGCTGTTCCAGAAAACTTTCCTGGAAGAGACTCATGGAATATTTTTGGGCTGAACTTCTCTTCAAAATTTCACATGCTCATTCATCATCAAATAAAGAATAATGCTAGTAGCCTTGGAACTAGTTTGCATCGTGCATGCCTTTTAGTTCTGTCCTCATGAACAAGTACAAAGGCCTGTGCTCTCCAGAGAGTCTGCCACGAAGCTAACTCCCTTATACTGCAGATACAGCGGCGAGCTGTTCTATCTCCAAGCAAATGCATTTGGAGAACAACCCAGGCAGAGACAGCTACATCCCAGTATCTTCTTTTTATTTATTTATTTTTGAGACGGAGTCTCGAGGTCACCCAGGCTGGAGTGCAGTGGCACGATCTTGGCTCATTGCATCCTCTGCCTCTCAGGTTCAAGCCTCCTGAGTAGCTGGGACTACAGGCATGTGCCACCACACCCATTTAATTTTTGTGTTTTTAGTAGAGACAGGGTTTCACCATGCTGGCCAGGCTGGTCTCGAACTCCTGACATCAGGTAATCTACCCACCTTGGGTTCCAAAGTGCTGGCATTACAGGTGTGAGCCACTGCACCCAGCCCCGAGTTTCTGAAACAACAACATGAAGTCATCAAAACTGAAGATTTTTGTGATTGTTGCAACTGCAAAATCCAAAATGAGTGTACGAAGATAACATTAAATGGTACCTATACCACTGATGAAGCCAAAATGTATACAAGGAGTCACAGCTCTACACGGGAGGCCTTGGATGCTACAGCTTACAGGAGTACACAGGGGGAGTTTTCAGCATTAGGCCTGGGCATGAGTGCTAAGGGTGAGAACAGCAGTTAAGGACACTGAGGAAGGGCACAGAGGCTTCCAGATGTTTGTAAACACAGGGTAGAATCCAGCTAGCCAATCAGGTTAATAAATCATGACACAGAAATGTGATGTTAATTTCATTTCAATCAACTAAACTTACTTTCTTGAAAGATAATTTCTTCCAGGACATGTCAAATCACTACAGAACTCCAGGATATGGGGAGATCCCTTGCTTTTACAGAGCGGGCCGGGCTTCAAGTCTCAAAGCACAATATTAGATATTTAGATATGTGAAAAACTCACTGACGTTAATGAGAATAACATGGACTTCTAAGCAAGATTTCAAAATGTTGGGGTTAAAAATCCTACCGAATAAGAATCAAAGAAGTCTCTAAGACATACTGGCGAGCCAGCGCGCCACATACCAGGCGTGCTCCGAGGGTCACTTGTCATTCAGCATTTTGGTGTTGCTCTCAATGCATATTTTATAAAACAAATAGAGTAACAAATCCCCGTGTCTGTTTGAAGGCAGCAAGGCAAGGCCACTCTGCTCGTCATTAGTCAATAACAGAGCTGTGTTAGTCTAATGGTGCTGCTCTCCCTCCCTTCCAGACCTCCGGGGCAATCACCTGTAGAATGATCCCATCTGCCGCACCGAGAGCCAGAAGCCAGTCTTCCATTTTTCTTCCTTACTTGGAATTCATGAAAGGGGGGAAAAGCTCCACAATTAGGTCTTTCAAGAAAAAGAAAAAAAAAAGCAAAAACAAAACAGTATAATAAGACCAGGGAGATCACCTTTAGGTTTTGAAAGACCCCCAGAGATTTGATGATCTCTGGGGGATGGGGGGGTAACTACCAATCCCAATAGCACATTAAATATACATTTACGAGAATTTTCTCAGCCAAAGAAAATAGGATAGAGGTGCCAATTAGGGAAGGGCCAGTTCAGGCTTTGCCCTTATGGGACGGGGGCTCCTCACTGGAGGGTGGCAAATACTCCTGTTCCCAGCATCTCCATGACAACGGGGGCCTCACAAAGTCAGGCCACATGGCTTAGGGTCAGTGTGGTGGCTCTGCACACACTAAGAGGCCACAGTCCTTGAGGGTCCCTTGCTGTGTGTATGCGTGTGCATGCACATGTGCGTGCCCGTGTGTGTGTGTGTGTGTGTGTGGAGGTGTGTGTGGTAGGGGGGCTGGCCAGCCTGTCCTCCCCAGCTCCAGCTCCTCCTCCAGGCTGGCAGAGGCCATTTCCTCAGCAATCACCACATTTAAAACTCACTCATCCCTTCTCCCTGCTTTAAGAATTCTCCATGACACTGACCAGCACCTGGCTTTGAGTGTATTTTACCTGTTCCTTCTGTCTCAGGCCTGCCCCGCCTCCACCCCCAGACAAGATGAGGGATGCCACAGGGCAGGGTTTATCTGCTTTTGTTTACTGCCTCCCCCTCACCCCCACAATCCCTAGAATGCAGTAGGCCCTTGCTAACTATCTGTTAAATTAATTAAAGGAAGTTGGTTGATCTCTGGCCTATTTCACAACGACTTATCAATAAATAGTCACATACATGTGTATTCCTGAATTTTCAATAGAATGCGTCAGGTAGGTAGGAAAATCCTATACTTTGTAGCACTTAAACCCAGCAGGAGGAAGGGGAGCGACAGGGACAGTATCTGTGTCAACTCTGGGCAGGTAGACACACTTAAATCCCCAGCACAAGGCATCTGTCCCCAGATGAAACACAACTCACGTTCTGTGGGACCTTTTACAGTTACTGAACTTGGCACGTATCTGCAAACCCCTGGCCTAACAGATCACACTAACAGAAACTGGTAGCTTTAGGTTCTTAGGACATGCAGTGCACTATTTTTGCTGTCTTCTGAGTGGAAGAAGTTCCTTTGGGTTAAGAAGCCTAGGAGCTGGGTAACGTGGAAAAACCATCTCCCCAGTGTGAACATTTTGGGGTCCCCTAAGTACTAAGCTAAAGGAAGAGCCAAGCTGGCTCAGGGCAAACCTGCCTCCCATTCGATTCAAAGTCACCCCTATGCTCACTGAGATAAACGTATCTGATTGCCTCCTTTGGAAAGGCTTATCAGAAATTAAAACAATGCAACCATTCTTCACTCGCCTAACTGTGACCTGAAGCCCCCTCCCTGCTTCCTGTTGTCCCCGCCTTTCTGGACAGAACCAAGGTACATCTTACATGTATTGATTTATGCCTCATGTCTAAAATGTGTACCACCAAGTTGTGCCCAACCACCTTGGGCACATGCCATCAGGACTTCTGAGGCTGTGTCATGGGTGCGTGTCCTTAATCTTGGCAAAATGCACTTTGTAAATTTCCTGAGACCACCTCCAATATTTGGGGTTCACAGCAGAGAGGACACGCCAATGCTGCTTCCAGAGCCCTGGAGGTAGGCTCCACCCTCCTCACCCTGCAGGAGGCAGTACCGGGGGCTACCCTGGAGATGCCCAGCCAGGAACCCTCCCATGCTTAGGGCTGAGCACTGTGTTCACTGGGCAGACAGTGGCCACAACTGGCTTCTGAGGGAGGGGTCTTGCTGCCTTCATGCCATGGATGAGATGTCTGTCACCTCCCAACTGCAGCCTTGACTCCCCCGAAGATGGGTTCTAGGTGACAGCCTACATAGGACATCAGTGCCACAGCCCTGAAGGGACTCCAGCAGGGACACTGCCACCAACAACCTGACCTCTCCTTGGTCTTTCACCTGGGTTCCCTGGAATCAACAGTCTGCATCTGCAAAGTGCCCGTTAGTTCAGGGGTTGTCTCGTGAGGGGCTTGGCTAGCTGACCCTTCTGAGACCTGAGCTCCATCCCCGGGCCAGGGCACCTCTGAGTGCTGCCCAGCTGAGCTACCTGGGACTGCTGGTGCAGTTTATTTAAACACACGGAACCTTGTCCCACTTTTTCTGTGCAAAATCAGTGCCTGCTCTACATGGACACTACGCGTTTCCTCCAGAAGCACATGTGCTGGTGCACTTATCATGTGCTTTTGCTAGATTTAGAGAGCATGAGCATGAAGAGAAAATCCGAAGCCATCCAAAGTGCCCTCCCGCCCACGTAATGACAACCTGCAGCTCAACTGAGGAACAGCTCTCTTCCTGCCTTCACAGTTAAACAGTGATTTACATTTATATTTTCCTCCTTTTCAAGGGATTACAAAGTGTTTTCCAAGCTCATCCGCGTTTGTTTATGCCAGTCACTCAGCCAGGTGAGTCACGCGAACATGCACAGGAGCCATGAAACCTCTCCTGCAAGGGTCAAAAGCAAACAACAAAAATCTGGACATTTAAGAGTCAACGGGGAAGATGTTCCTGCCCTCCCACCAGCTTCTAAGACGACGCCCGAGAAGCATCAGGTTCAGCGCCTTGGAAAGTCAGACCTTAATGGGTTTTAAAAATGGTAATTTGTGAAAGAAACCTGTCTTTGACCAAGTCTAAACACAGATAAACACTGACTTCCAGCCATGCAAACCACTTCTCTGTATGCTCCGAGGCAGCCCCTCCACGCCAGGCCCGTGGGGCTGCTCGGGTCTTCTCTCCCGGCAGACACAGGAAGCCACGGCAGTGCACAGCTCTGCACCTGCCCAGACCCTCCGCGGGCACTGGCTGGGAAATGGCCGCAATGCTTTCCATGCAAACCTCCGGGTGGGTGCACAACGTCCTTAAACCAGGAGCCCCCTCAAGGCCTCTCTCAGTACGGGGCTTCTCCCGGACTACCCAGCCAGGCTGAGCCCAGGAACTGCTTGGAGGCTCCCAGGCTGGGCAGGCTCCCCCTCTGCAGCACACCAAGGATGAGGGTGCAGCTGTCACCCTCTCCATTGAGCCTGTGTGGCTCCCTTCCGCTGTTCCAGGGGCACTTCCTTAGATGCAAGGAATTTGCAAAGACCATTTTAAGTGGTTTCCACTGATTTTCAATGGCAAATTCCACTTCCCTGAGTTGGAAGAATGGTTGGTTTTCTTCTTAGGCATTTGTAAAAACAAGTGACCCACTGTGGCCTGTGCCATCACATTCCAAATACCCAGCCAGCCCCCCCCACCCTCAGGTGTCACTTGTCATGACAAGAGGCCTAAGGGAGAGGTATGTATGGGTAGGGGGAGGTCATTGTCCTGCCTGCCGTGGCCAGACAAGCTTCCAGAGACCCCCAGCCACCTTCCTTGCTCCTCAAGAGGCTTGTACATCCCCGCCTCCTCCTGTCTATCTGGGGGCTTACCCACATATACAGGCCCCATGCTCCAGGCAGTGGGTCCCTCAGTCTCCAAGTGGCTGGGGGGAATGGGGAATGCCGCATCTCTGCCTTCACTGAGGCTGGTGTCACCATCTCATCTGAGGTTCACGGTGACAGTCAAGGGCAGGCGCAGAGTGAGCAATGGTACATGATTTCTATCCACTGAACACAATACCAAACTACACAGTAAGGGACAGAAAGTGAAACGTGAGCACCTTCTCTTCTAGCACCAGAGGCTTCAAAGACACGGGAGAGTGTGGCAGGTGCCTGACCCCACCTGCAGGTCTTCCAGATCCCAGGCCAGTCTGCGCCCCGCCCAGGAGCCTGCTCCACGCCCTTCACCCCTTCCCCCCCTCACCCTTCCCCAGCGTGGAACTTCAGGCCCCTCTTCTCATGAAGCTGAGGTCTTGCTGTCTTCTTGGATCCCAAACCACAGGCAAGTGACCTCACCATCCAGCTTCGCACCTGCATCCTTATCAGCACAGCCACCCAAGCAGCAGTGGGATGTCAGCGAGGCAGCCACCTGTGCAGGCAGATGGGCATGGAGGGCGCTGGCCTGCAGTAGTAGCACGTGGCCCTCACTCCCGGCCAGCTGTGCTCAGCACAGGCTGCAGTCCTGTCAAGGGGGAGGGGGGGTCTCCAAGCACGGGTCTCTGAGGGCCGTCTGGTTCTCCCCACATCCCCAAAAATGGCCCCAGCCGGCCCCCTGATTGCAGGGGTGCTCTTCCCTCCACCCCAGCACAGAAGCCTCCTCATGCCTCACCTGCCCCTGGCCCACCTGACACTCTTCACATCTGGAAATCTGTGCCCTTTGTACCCAAGACCTTGGGCGGTGGGGCCTCAGTGATGCAGAAACAGCCTTCCCAGAAGGCCATGATGGCTGCCATGCTGTGCTTCCTGAGACCTGTCCATTCGGCTCCCTGCCTCTTTCTTGTTTAGCAGAGACACTGCCCGTCACATGATGTAATCCCGCTGACTGAGACATCTCGAGGGGTGGGCCAGTCCACCGCCGACCAGAGTCAAGGGCCACCATCAGGGAGGCCACTCTATGGGTGACCAGGATCTGCTTTGCTGGCGTTTCCCCCTCCCATATGGGCCATCTCTGCAGCACCTTGGCCCGGGGGCTGCTCAATGTTTTGTGGAGGAGCAGCCTTGACCAGTCACACATACATACCTCAATTACAGGATCACGTCAAATGGTTTCAGGACGGGTGTGAAACTGAGCAGTTACGGTTAGCAATAAATCCAGAGGATACTGGCCATCCTGGGGAGGGGGAGATGACCAACATTTTCGAATACAAAGGGACAGAATGCTAAGTTTCAAGGCCTATAAGATTTCACTTTTAGTTCAGACTATTTGGAAGTTCACGCTAGAGCAGGCTTGATGACAGAGTAACTGCAGATGAATAACCGGACATGAAGTCCAGCGGAGTGCAGTCTTGATGTTTCAAGAGTGTCTAGAAATAAGGACGAGGAAAGGCTATGTATAAACTGGACCACATTTCTCTCGTCACAGCCGACTGCATGACCAAACAACCTGGGACAAGATCAGAGCCACCATTACAGTCTCAGCCAAACCCGGAGGGATCCCGAGAGCCAGTGGATCTGTGTCCTGGGGTGGGCATCCTGCTGGCATCCTCAGCCCATACTGCCTGGGAAGGAACTTGATGACAGAGCTGCCAGCACCGTCTCAAAACATCACGCACCCTATCAAGAGGAACACAACAAATATTCAGAGCAGCAGAGACTGTGGCCACAGCTGTGTGGCTCTATGGGCCAGTTTGGGAGGGTCCCATATGTCACCTGGTGGGTGAGCCCTGCCTGGCAGGGAACCCAGCAGGCATCAAGGTCTCACAGATGCAGGCCAGCCGGCCAGCCATCAGGTACCAGCTGACTCTCTCAAGCAGCTGAGGTGCAGGGACAGGGTCCTCTCCCGCAGAAGCCCCCATACCCTAGGGACACAGACAGTAGCAGCCACTGTGGGAGACCGCAACTCGTCACATGCCCATGCCTGGGGACTCCACGTGCAGAGGCTCTCTCACTCCCCTCCTCCCGCCTTCCACTTTGTGATCAGCTCTAAAGTCTGCTCTCAGACCTCTGAAAGCCTTCGAGTGGGCGCACACACATACTAGAATCTTCCCTGTCTAGTCTCCTTTATTCTCTCAGGAGGTGAAAATGCGTCCCTCTCTTTGCTTTCCAGGAAGGGGGCCTGAGTCACCCAGGGGACCCGCCGTGCAGGCAGGCAGCTCACCTTGCTGTCAAAGACACTTTTCTCTCCACTCTACTGGAACTCCAGCATCTCCGCTCGGGGGCTGCTGGGGCCAGAGCAGGGATGCCAAATCCCCCAGCCCTGAAACCTGGCTGGGAGAGGACAGTATTCCCTGCACAGCCAGCTGGGACCCCATGTATCAGGGAAGCACAGGGTGGGCCAGAGACCTGTCTCTGGGAGCCCCTTCTGTTGTCTTCAGTCCTGGTTTCATAAATCCCCCATTCACACAAGCCCCTCCACAGCTACACCTATGCCTGATTCCACAAGGCCCAACTTCCAACAGCAGCTTTCCAGGAGCCTTTCCTCTCGGGCACTCAGTGGGAAGGCCCAACACTTGGGTGAAGAGAGTGGCCCTGGCCAGTGCCACTGTGCCACCGGCCTCCACGCTTCCAGCCCCCACAGGACACCTGAAGGATTTTTAGCTTGGGTTATTAATAGAAATTCAGTTCAATTTGGGATCAGTGCAGCTCAGAAACTGGATTAAGAGATCTTTTTTCTTTCTTTTTAACTAGCACATGCTTTCCAACGAAGAATTCACACTCTGCAGGGCCCTCTCTTCCTTTTGATGGGTGAATTTCATCTTTAATCAAACCAAATATGAAATAAAAAGCATCTGTGGAAACAATCCAACGGAGCCGGGATGTGCGCATTCTCTCATGCAAGCAGCCAGTATGGATTCTATAGGTGACATTTTTCTCCTCATCAGTTATAATTATCATCATATAACTCCTGGTGTTTTCACATTGGGGGATGATGCCTTTCAGTTTGCAGAAAATTAGGTAGACAAATATATCTGACAAAATGTAGTGGATGAAGACATAAACGGAATAGAAAGGGGCGATTTGTTCGCTACAGTAAAAACCATGTTATACCTTACATTTCACTTTGCCATTGAACATTTCTATAAAATGTTTTTCTTCCTTAAAAAAAAAGTTTTCTTAGAGCCAAATGACCTTTAAAGAAACGCACTCACACTAGTTCTTTCCTGAGTTTATTAGTCACCTGGGACCACCACATTACTAATTAATGCACAAAGAATGCGATCTAAAAGCACCGCTGCTGCAGGTACTGGAGAAATGAGCACCTAAGGGAAGGGATGGCTGAGGCGATGGGGCCTGAGCTCTCAGGGGCAGGAGGCTCTGGGCCGGGTCCCACTGAACACAGGCCAAGGGCTGCAGGGAGGGTGCCGAAGAGGCGCTGGGAGCAGA